>NC_057808.1:78536977-78836977 GCF_018294505.1 Triticum aestivum | reverse complement strand
CCCCACGTCAATTCCACTCTGATGATTTTTGCTGATGTTGAGAGCAAGAGTCGACTGAAAGTCATCAACAGAGAAGTGAACATGGTCGCTCCGGCGACGCCCAGTTATTTGAAGTGGTCCCAGACTGCCATTACATTCGACCAGTCTGATCACCCGACACACATAGGCACCCTTGGGAGGCAAGCGTTGGTGGTCGACCCAGTCGTCGAAGGCACTCGGTTGACTAAGGTTCTGATGGATGGTGGCAGTGGCCTGAATATATTGTATGCAGAGACCTTGAAAGGAATGGGCATTCCAATGTCCAGACTCAGTGAAAGCAGTATGAGTTTCCATGGAGTTATTCCTGGCAAGAAGGCTGAGTCACTCGGCCAGATCGCCCTCGATGTGGTTTTCGGTGATTCCAAGAATTACCGCAAAGAAAAGTTGACGTTTGAAGTTGTGGATTTCCAGAGTGCTTATCATGCTATTCTGGGCAGGCCGGCTTATGTACGTTTCATGGCTCGACCATGTTACGTTTACCTCAAATTGAAGATGCCTGGTCCTAAAGGAGTGATCACTATCACTGGGAATCGGAAGAAGGCAGAAGAGTGCTTCCAGAAGGGCTCAAAGATCGCCGATGTGCAAATGGCAGTAGTGGAATTGCAGGAGTATAAAAAATGCAGATTCGAGTGATTTGTTGCGAGCTAAGAAGCCTGCAACAGATTCAGCATTTCAGTCGTCTGGTGAAACGAAGCCGATTCATATTCACCCAACCGATCCCAATGCTGCTCTGACTCACATTTTGACAACACTCGACTCCAAATAGGAAGAAGCGCTCATCTAGTTCCTCCGTGAGAACTGGGACATCTTTGGATGGAAACCTTCTGACATGCCGGGTGTTCCCAGGGGGCTGGCTGAGCACCGTTTGCGAGTCGACCCAAAAGTGAAACCACTCAAAGAACATCTTCGACGGACCGCCATACAGAAGAGAAAAGCAATCGGTGAAGAAGTGGCTCGGCTCCTAGCAGCTGAGTTTATCCGAGAGATTTACCACTCCGAGTGGCTAGCCAATGTTGTCATGGTCCCCAAGAAGGACGACTCACTTCGCATGTGCATTGACTTCAAGCATATCAATCGGGCCTGCCCGAAAGATCACTTTCCTCTCCCCCGCATCGATCAAATAGTCGACTCGACTGCAGGGTGTGAGCGCTTGTCCTTTTTGGACGCTTATTCCGGGTATCATTAGATCCGACTGTATGGACCCGATGAGATAAAAACAGCTTTCATCACTCCATTTGGGTGCTTCTGTTATGTCACCATGCTATTCGGCCTGAAGAATGCTGGAGCCACATTCATGAGGATGATTCAGAAGTGTTTGCTCACTCAAATCAGTCGGAATGTGGAAGCATACATGGATGACATTGTGGTCAAGTCATGTAAAGGTTCCGACCTGTTGTCTAACCTTGCTGAAACTTTTGCCAACCTCAGAAGGTATGATATCAAGCTTAATACATCAAAGAGCACATTCGGAGTTCCGGGCGAAAAATTACTCGGTTTCCTCGTTTCCGAACGGGGGATCGACGCTAACCCAGAGAAAGTTGGTGCCATTCTCCGAATGAAATGCCCTGTGCGTGTGCACGATGTCCAGAAGCTTACAGGTTGTTTGGCCGCCTTAAGTCGATTCATTTCTCGCCTCGGTGAAAAGGCATTGTGTCACGACCAGTTTTCCAATAAAATATTTATTGAGAAACCGATCCCTTTTACGGACCAGTAGAGAAGAATTCCTTCTCACGGGTAGACAATTTCTTGATCACAGAAGAAAAACCAGGAGTACTAAATATAATACAAGGTTGAGCGGAGACTGCTCAACAATTTATTACAAACACGCCAATGACACAAAAAGGCGGATAGGGTGATATAACTACTAACTCACGAATAAAAGCGGTGGTGGAAATATCACAGCGAAGTGGGTGACATGACTCCTGAATCTAACAGCTCTTCGAGCGTCGGAGTGAGGCTCGAGGAGACTTATTGTGGGTGGCAGAAGCGTATATAATACAAGTGACCAATATCTAGGATCGCACGGGACTGACTGGGATTCCTCTAGGCGTCGGACTCACTATCAAACTCTTCATCCATGAGATTGCCCTCGTCAACATCTGGCCAAATCAACAAGCCAGGTGAGTACTATGAAAGTACTCGCAAGACAGTTCGGACATAAGATATAACAAATGTAAACATGATGCATATGAACAGATTTAACAAGCGCACTCAGATAATGAGATGATAATGCATGGGAAGAAAAAGGGGAGTCGGGCGGTAATCCTTTCGAAATCCCAAAGAAATACTGAGGGCCAATCGAGTGTCTGAATGAATCCTCGAAAGGATACAAAAAGAATAACAATGCCGCAGTCGGGCGTCAAGGCGACACCACATAAAGGGCTTATAATAGAATATAAATGACAGTGCGTGCCACAGTCGGACGTCTGAGCGACATCACATAAAGGGCTTATATCAAAAGTAAATAACAAGAGGGCCACAGTCGGACGTCTGAGCGACATCACATAAAGGGCTTATATTTCATAACTTAATATCTCAGTAGCTCAAGAATTTAAATCATTTCAAGGGAATAATCAGGTATGAGATAAACAACAGGGTTAGTCCATCCACAGGAATAACGTTCAACCAAGTTTACCACTCAAGCTTGTTCACCGGGGATTTACCACGAGGACTGACATAGATATGGATATACTGGCCATGGTCCCTTGACCATAGACAAAATGACTCGGAAGGATTTGACTCTACAGGGTTTGTACTTTAACCACAGCCAACGGATTTCAGTAGTCACAAGGACTAGTTCTGTTTACGGTGTTTTAGGGGAAACACATCTAACCTATACACACCCATTCAACATTCCGAAGCCAGGAATCACCCTCGGCAACGTTCAAGAAAAACCTTGAGACGGGGAGGCTACAACCTCGCGTAGCATGGGATCAAATTTATATACGCGCGCTCTAAGGGGTGCCCCCCTCTCGGTCCCAACCGGAAACACCCATGCCCCCTGACCGGATGACTGGCTTTAATCCAGGGCCATGGAACCCTCATCCCGGCCCCTCTATTTGGTGTGTACACGGAAAGAGGTTAACAACTTACTAAACCGTATTCTTGGCAGAAAACATGTGGCAGCACGGAAGGGGAAGAACGATAACGTGACTCAGTCCACGTTAACGTCGGAGTTTATCGGATGTCGTAAGGCTGGCATGCTACAACAATACCACCTTACTGCCTTTCATGTCACCACATGACTAGGCCATCTCTCATCAGAGATCACAGTAACTTCGGAACTCACGGATAGTTGCCTTACATGCAACGAGGTACTCACCAATGCTCATATGCCATGCACAAACCATTCAAGCAAACATGCAAAACACCCGTCATATCAAAGGTTCAAACATGCTTGCCTGGTTCGGAGAAGTCGGAGTCTAGCTCGGCGAAGTTCGCGGCTCCGTCACCTCCTCCGGAACCTACGGTATAGCGAAAACGTACACTAACGTGAAAAACATCGCGTGCATAAAATTTGTTCCAATTTTTTTTCCAAATAAATACTATAAAAAACTAGACAAAAATACAAGACTGACAGAAAAAGAATCACTCAAAAATCATCTTTTATTAAAAAGATATAAGGGTTTTAGTCCAGGGACTAATCTATGATGAAACAGAAAAGATCCAGGGACTTTACTGGTAAAACTTATTTGCCCGAAGGCGCCAACAGAAAACAGTTCGAGGGGGAAAAGAAGAGAGGCTGACGGGGGGGGGGTCCACACGTCAGGTTTGAAAACGGCCAACCGAGCTCGCCGGCGCCCGAAGGCTGCGGTGGTCGCCGGCGTTGAACCGCGGCGAGATAGAGAGATCGGAGGGTACCAAGAGGTTCAGTGTGTTCTTCCGCGTCGGTGGGTGGTGAACTTGGCCGTCGGAGAGCACCACGTCGACGGTGACACTTTCTCCGGCGGATGGTGGTTCGGGCGATGGTGGAGTACTCCGGTGGGTGCTGCAAACTCCAAATTGAAGCGCGGGTCAGCAGAGTGGATGCACTAGAAGGCTACTGGCAAGAGCTGAGGGGTAGGGGTGCACGCATGGGAGCGAATCGAGCTGGGCCCCGTGGCGGGTCGAGGCGGCCGGAGTTGGGGAAGAAGGCTTCCTCGGGGCTCTTCCAGTGGCTTGGCGTCGTATTGGTGGAGTGCAGAGGTGGTGTGGGTTCGAGTTCGAGCTCGGGGCCTCTATTTATAGGCGATCCGAGGGGGTGGCCGTGAACGGGATAGCTCCGGCGAGCGATTACGGCCAGGCAGTGGTTGGGCAGTGGGTTTAAGTGGCCAGGCAGCATCAAGGGGGTTCACTGGTGCCGTTCCCCCGCTAAACCTCGGTCGGGCTTGGCGTAATGCGCCGATCCTCGACGGGGCGGCCGTACGGGCACGGCGGCGGCAGAGAGCGCGCTCCGCGCCTACCAGTTCACGACGAAGGATGGCAGCGCGCACGGGGGAGTGGATGGCCACGCGGCGGCCTCCGGTGGCTTGGGCGGCGCTGCACGGCGCCGGCCACGCTGCGCCTCTCTCTGGCAGCCGCAAAGCCGCTGCTGCCGTCGCTCACGGGTGGCGCACCTCCTCCTGCTCGTCGCCGACGCCCGCAACCTTCCAGGCGATCGTGCGGCGTAGGGATAAGAAGGAGTGGACAGGGAGCAAGGCGCCATCGCGGTACTGGCGAGATCGACGTCGGGCTCTGAAGAAAACGACAGCAGTTCCTGAAACTGTTAACTGAACTTGCTGAACATGACAGCAACAGTGCCCTTCAAGTGCTCGACGAAATGATTTGGCATGAAGAATTTTTTTCTGGAG
This sequence comes from Triticum aestivum, assembly GCF_018294505.1. Taxonomy (NCBI): domain Eukaryota; kingdom Viridiplantae; phylum Streptophyta; class Magnoliopsida; order Poales; family Poaceae; genus Triticum; species Triticum aestivum. Next base: position 78,832,109 of record NC_057808.1, on the reverse strand, counting down.
CTGGGACTTGGTGAGGTGACCTCTCAATGCACCCAGAGGCTGCCTGAATTTTCTCAGATTTTTAGGAGGAGGATTCAAATGAATTTCATCAAATTTGGCACATAAGGTCCAAACTTGCAGCAAGTACAATTTGAAATTTTTGAACTGGAGACCAGTGGATCTTCATGGATCCTGGTTGAGGGCTCAAAGGACTAGCTAGGGAAATTGGTTTGGAGACAAAACTCAAAGCAGAAAGGGTAGCTCCTTTCTAAATCTCCAAGAGCTAGAATAGAAGGCAGAAATAATTTTTGATAAGAAATAAATGGGAGAAAAATTATGGGGGGGTTCAACTTGCTGGATTTGAAGTATAACTTGACACAAGGATGGGGAATGGCTTTTGGGAGGGGATTTCCACTTAGGTCATGGCAAGAGGGGTTTTTGAGAGGGGAAAGGATCATGCCAAATTCCATAGGGCTATTTAAAAGATTTTCAAATATATTTCTCCAAACGAAAAACCCTTGAGCCATCATGAGATGAAATACCTCCAAGACCAAAAATCAAGTCTTGGGTGAATTCAAACAAAACATTTGTCATAAAAGGAAATTTTTTTTGAGAGTGAAAGTTCTTTTAGAAGAAAATTTTAAATAACCTCCCTCAATTCAAATAAAAGTTTGAAAAAGCCAAATAAAAATTTTGGGTGTCACAACACCTGCCCCCTTAGGAAAAATCTCGTCCTCGAGATTTCAGCTAATCCTCAAATAGATGTGGGTACTCTGCCAGGAGAAAATCTTCTCTTTCCCATGTAGCTTCATCCTCGGTGTGATTGCTCCACTGAACCTTGAAATTTTTTATCGTCTTCTGACGGGTCCTCCTTTCAGACTCTTCCAATATCTTTACTGGTCGCTCTCTGTAGGTGAGGTCTGGTTGCACATCAATGCTTTCATGAGATACATGCTTCTCCGGGTTGCTCACACATTTTCTCAATTGTGAGACGTGGAACACGTCATGGACGTCTGACAGCTCTTTGGGTAGGTCTATCTGGTAGGCTACTGTGCCTCTTTGTGCAACTATACAGAAGGGTCCAATAAATCTCGGGGCTAGCTTCCCCTTAATTTTGAACCGTTGCAGGCCCCTCATAGGAGACACTCGTAGGTATACGTAATCACCGGGTTCAAAGCTGACCTCACGATGTTTTTGATCATAATAGCTCTTTTGTCGGCTTTGAGCTGTCTTGAGTCTGTCCCTGATCTGTTTAACCTTCTCCTCGGCTTCCTTGAGCATGTCTGGGCCGAAGATACGACTGTCACCTGTTTCTGACCAATTTAGTGGGGTACGACACCTCCGTCCGTACAGTGCTTCAAAAGGTGCCATTTGCAGGCTGGCTTGGTAACTGTTGTTGTAAGCAAACTCGGCATACGGCAAACTTTCTTCCCAACTGGATCCATAGGTGAGCACACAGGCTCTCAGCATGTCCTCTAGGATTTGGTTCACGCGTTCCGTTTGTCCATCAGTCTGAGGGTGGTACGCTGTACTGAATCCTAGTTGCGTGCCCAGAGCTTGTTGTAAGTGATCCCAAAATTTAGAGACAAATTGAGTGCCTCGGTCGGATATTATAGTCTTTGGGACTCCATGCAGACAAACTATACGGGAGAGATAAAGCTTGGCTAGCCTTTGAGTGGAGTAGGTCGTCTTCACGGGAATGAAATGTGCTACCTTGGTTAGCCTATCTGTGATGACCCATATGGCATCATTTCCGCATTGCGATCGAGGTAGTCCGACGATGAAGTCCATTCCAATTTCATCCCATTTCCACTCAGGTATCCTGTTTGGCTGGAGTAGCCCTGCTGGCTTTTGATGCTCGGCTTTAATTCGCTGACATGAATCGCAACAAGCAATAAATGCGGCTATATCCCTTTTCATACCGTGCCACCAAAATCTTTCCTGAATGTCTTTGTACATTTTGGTTCCTCCAGGGTGGATCGAGTATGGAGTGGTGTGGCTTTCGGTTAGGATTTGTTGCTTGAGTTCCTCAATGTTAGGTACGCAAAGTCTGTCCCCGTACCATAATATTCCTTCATTGTTTGTGACGAACTCTGAAGCTTTGCCAAGGCTCATTTTTCTCTTTATTCCTTTGATGCTGGGATGCCCTTGCTGAGCCTTCTTAATTTGTTCCATTAGGGTGGGATGTATCTCCAGATTTGATACGGTGCCCTCAGAGACTAACACCATGTTGAGTCTAGCGAACTCCTGCTGAAACTCAGGCCTCAAGTTTTGTGGACCGTCGTTGCCCGGGCTGGGGTTCCGACTAAGAGCATCTGCAACTACATTTGCTTTCCCTGGATGGTAGTGAATGCCGACATCATAGTCCTTGACCAATTCCAACCAGCGTCGTTGGCGTAAGTTTAGCTCTGGTTGTGTGAAAATATATTTAAGGCTCTTATGGTCCGTATATATTTCACAACGATTTCCCAACAGAAAGTGCCTCCACTCCTTGAGTGCATGGATGACCGCTGCTAGCTCCAAGTCATGAGTTGGATAATTTTCCTCCTGCTTCCGTAGTTGCCTGGAAGCATACGCGACAACCTTGCCATCCTGCATCAGCACGCACCCGAGGCCCTTCCGGGATGCGTCACAATACACTTCAAAACCCTTGTGTATGTCTGGCACGATCAAAACTGGTGCTGTTGTTAGTTTCTTCTTGAGTTCTTGGAAGCTTTTCTCGCACGCTTCCGTCCATACAAACTTCTTGTCTTTCTTGAGCAACTGTGTCATTGGTTTTGCCACAGTGGAGAATCCTTCAATAAATCTTCGGTAATATCCGGCCATTCCTAGGAAACTTCGCACATCTGTCACGTTGGCTGGTGGTTTCCAGTAAAGTATGGCTTTGACCTTTTCTGGGTCTACGGCCACGCCTTCTTGGGTTAATGTATGGCCTAGGAAACCAAGTTGCCTTAGCCAAAATTCACAATTGCTAAATTTGGCGTATAATTTATGTTTCCTTAATTCTCCCAAAACAATTCTGAGATGCTCAGCATGCTCTTCTGGTGTCCTTGAGTATACCAGAATATCATCAATGAATACCACAACAAATTTGTCCATGAATTTCATAAACACTTTGTTCATGAGGTGGACGAAATATGCGGGGGCGTTCGTCAGTCCGAACGGCATTACTGTGAACTCATACAGTCCGTACCTGGAGGTGAATGCTGTCTTAGGGATATCTTCTGTCCGTACTTTCAATTGATGATATCCCGATCTTAAATCAATTTTTGAGAACACCTTGGCTTGTGTGAGCTGGTCAAACAAATCATTTATCCGTGGCATCGGATATTTGTTTTTGATGGTGACCATATTGAGAGCTCGATAGTCTATACACAATCTCAGTGTCCCATCCTTTTTCTTGGCGAATAATACTGGCGAACCCCAAGGTGAGGAGCTGGCTCGAATAAATCCTTTGTCCAGTAATTCTTTTATTTGCTTCTTCAATTCTACCAACTCTGAAGGTGCCATTCTATAAGGTTTCTTATAGATGGGAGTGGTGCCAGGTGCTAGTTCAATGCTGAACTCTATCTCTCGGTCTGGTGGCATGCCTGGTAGTTCTTCAGGGAACACGTCGGGAAATTCGCACACCACTGGAACTTTTCTCAATTCTGAAATGTCCACTTTGTTCAGCTTTGGTTGCCGTGACCGTGGTCTTTCTTGAGCTGTAACCTTTATTGTCTTGCCGTGATGATGGGTGAGAATCACTGTCCGATTGAAACAATCAATAAATCCTTTGTTGGTGGTCAACCAGTCCATCCCTAGGATGACATCCAGTCCTTTATTTTCCAACACGATGAGATTAGCCTGAAACTTTAGTCCTTCGAATTCAATGATTACTCCTTGGCAGTAACTCTGAGCGATCTGCTTATTCCCGGGGGACTTGATGATCATAGATTTTTCCAAGGGAAGTATCGGAAAACCATGTTGTAAAACAAAACTCTTCGAAATGAACGAGTGAGAAGCTCCAGAATCAAACAAAACCGTGGCAGGTACTGTGTTGACAGGGAACGTACCGAGCACGATGTCTGGGGCATTCTGCGCTTCTTCCCTAGTCACATGGTTCAGGTGACCCTTCCTGTGATTGTTGTTGGGGTTGAAATTGTTGCGCTTGGGGGCTGGATTATTCCCACCATTTTTCGGCTTGGGGACCGAGTTCCTTGGCTTTGGGCACTGTTTGGCATAGTGCCCTTCTTCACCACAAGCATAGCAAGTGACCCCTGGACGGTATGTAAAGTCCTTGTCCCTTGAATGAAACCGTCTGGTTGGCCTTACAGCAGTAGGCGTGGATTTCCTCGCTTCAATCCTCTGAACATCAGTCCTGCTTCGGTTGTTGCGATCAAGAGTCGTCTTGTCCCTCTTTCGCTTACGAATATCCTCCAGACTGCGGCGCTCATTCTCCAAAGTAATGGCCTTGTCAACCAGAGTTTTGAAATCTAGGAAAGTGTGTACAACCAGTTGGCATCTTAGTGCCGGTGCCAGGCCGTCCAAGAATTTTTCCATCCTCTTGTTCTCAGTCATATGCTCGTCGTAGGCATAACGAGATAGCTGGGTAAACTGACTGTTGTATTCCGTCACTGTCATGCCTCTCTGCTTGAGGTCATCAAATTGTCCTTTCTTGATTTTTATGATGCTCCTAGGGATGTGTGCTCCACGAAAGCCTTCCTTAAACTCTTCCCAGGTGATGTTATGTTCACTGGGATGCATGTGTAGGAAGTTCTCCCACCATGCTGCAGCTGCTCCAGTGAGGTAGTGAGGTGCATAAAGCACCTTCTCATGATCAGAACATTGAGCAATAATCAACTTTCTTTCGATGTCACGAAGCCAATCATCGGCTTCAAGTGGCCTACCAGTGTGCGCAAACGTTGGAGGGCGTGTCTTCTGCAGTTCAGACAACTTGGAGTGTGGTTGGTATGGCTCACGGTGATTTCCCATATTGATGACGTGATTCATCATTTCTTTGTGTTGCTCTTGGCTTTGTTCGAAAAGGCGGCATACTTGAGATAAGGCTGCCTCACTGTCCTGTTGACTAGACTGTCCCTGAGTGAAGTTGTTGCTTGTCTGGGTCCCATAAACTTCTTCTGGTTGATTGGGCATGGAACGAGTCCACGGACGAGACATTTTCCACTCTGGGGTATTATTTTGCAAAACTCATGAGAAGAACTGTGTGGCACAAGGAAAATCTTGCAAAGGCAAAAATTTAAAAGACCTCAAGATTTTTCAAGAAAACACAAACGATTTCGCACGGAGAAGGACTGCTTAGCACAAATCTTACACGCGATACGCAAACATACGATACATCACTCAGGATGTGCGCACACACTCCTGACATGTTATTTAGGCTAGCATACTCCTCCGAGATCCTACATGACGCGCACACAAACACTACAAACTAACGTACATATAAAACATAACATACAAGCAGACACAACGCGCGGCTACTCGGCGCACTCAGTCGGAGATGGTGAAGATGTCCTTCCCCTTGCCGAGGGTAAGACCCAGCGGTGCAGGAGACTCAACCTCCACCTCCTCCCTAGTTGGCTCCAGGCGCGTAGCACTGCGCTGAGGTGATGGCGCGGGTGCGACAGGCGGCAGTGCGGGTGCGGCAGGCGGTGCAGCTCTGACTGGAGTAGGAGCGATGACTCGGTCGAACTCCTCAGTGGTAGGCAGACGGCAAGCAGTGGCCAAAATGGCCGGTGCATAAGATGCTGAGGACGAGACGAAAGTCAGTGGCGGTGCCATGTGGAGAAGCTCCTTCCTGCTGGCAGGACCGCCCCGAACTAAGTCCATCCGGGCAGCCACAAGATCGTCCACGAGGTTTTCGAAATCTTCCTCCAGAGCTTTGAGATACTCAACGAGCATCCCGATAGCTTCATCTCGCTCTCCCCTATGGCAGGCGAATGCATAGTGACAAGTATATGGCACATGGCATGGGAGGTAGCGGTAGCGACGAGTCTTCATCGAAGGAAGAATGTCCCGAAGGCGAGCTATCGCCTCACGGGCAGCCATCTGCATGGCATGCCTCTCCGTAGGCATGGCCCTTCCCACAAAACGGAAGTGGCGAGACGCAGAACGTCCTCCCTTGAATTGCACCACGGCCTGGTGCATAGACACGTCGTCGCTGAGCTTGTGCTGGTAAAGCGTGAACTCCGGACGCGTCGCTGGCCCGATCGCGAGCTTGGAGATGGAGACGAGGAGTTTGACAAACCCCTCGGGCACATTAGTGAACACCCGAGTCTCGCAGTCGTTGCCAGCCATCTACAAAAGTAGGAAAAAAATTCTGAGTAGTCAAATCATAAATTTATGATGACCAACAGAAATTAGCTACATTTGCAAAATGCTGAAAAAGCGCTAAAGACGCTAATAACCAATTAGTGATCACACCTAGTGGCTTCCTACAGTCAGCCTGGCTCTGATACCAAGCTTGTCACGACCAGTTTTCCAATAAAATATTTATTGAGAAACCGATCCCTTTTACGGACCAGTAGAGAAGAATTCCTTCTCACGGGTAGACAATTTCTTGATCACAGAAGAAAAACCAGGAGTACTAAATATAATACAAGGTTGAGCGGAGACTGCTCAACAATTTATTACAAACACGCCAATGACACAAAAAGGCGGATAGGGTGATATAACTACTAACTCACGAATAAAAGCGGTGGTGGAAATATCATAGCGAAGTGGGTGACATGACTCCTAAATCTAACAGCTCTTCGAGCGTCGGAGTGAGGCTCGAGGAGACTTATTGTGGGTGGCGGAAGCGTATATAATACAAGTGACCAATATCCAGGATCGCACGGGACTGACTGGGATTCCTCTAGGCGTCGGACTCACTATCAAACTCTTCATCCATGAGATCGCCCTCGTCAACATCTGGCCAAATCAACAAGCCAGGTGAGTACTATGAAAGTACTCGCAAGACAGTTCGGACATAAGATATAACAAATGTAAACATGATGCATATGAACAGATTTAACAAGCGCACTCAGATAATGAGATGATAATGCATGGGAAGACAAAGGGGAGTCGGGCGGTAATCCTCCCGAAATCCCAAAGTAATACTGAGGGCCAATCGAGTGTCTGAATGACTCCTTGAAAGAATACAAAAAGAATAACAATGCCGCAGTCGGGCGTCAAGGCGACACCACATAAAGGGCTTATAATAGAATATAAATGACAGTGCGTGCCACAGTCGGACGTCTGAGCGACATCACATAAAGGGCTTATATCAAAAGTAAATAACAAGAGGGCCACAGTCGGACGTCTGAGCGACATCACATAAAGGGCTTATATTTCATAACTTAATATCTCAGTAGCTCAAGAATTTAAATCATTTCAAGGGAATAATCAGGTATGAGATAAACAACAGGGTTAGTCCATCCACAGGAATAACGTTCAACCAAGTTTACCACTCAAGCTTGTTCACCGGGGATTTACCACGAGGACTGACATAGATATGGATATACTGGCCATGGTCCCTTGACCATAGACACGATGACTCGGAAGGATTTGACTCTGCAGAGTTTGTACTTTAACCACAGCCAACAGATTTCAGTAGTCACAAGGACTAGTTCCGTTTACGGTGTTTTAGGGGAAACACATCTAACCAGTACACACCCATTCAACATTCCGAAGCCAGGAATCACCCTCGGCAACGTTCAAGAAAAACGTTGAGACGGGGAGGCTACAACCTCGCGTAGCATGGGATCAAATTTATATACGCGCGCTCTAAGGGGTGCCCCCCTCTCGGTCCCAACCGGAAACACCCATGCCCCCTGACCGGATGACTGGCTTTAATCCAGGGCCATGGAACCCTCATCCCGGCCCTCTATTTGGTGTGTACATGGAAAGAGGTTAACAACTTACTAAACCGTATTCTTGGCAGAAAACATGTGGCAGCACGGAAGGGGAAGAACGATAACGTGACTCAGTCCACATTAACGTCGGAGTTTATCGGATGTCGTAAGGCTGGCATGCTACAACAATACCACCTTACTGCCTTTCATGTCACCACATGACTAGGCCATCTCTCATCAGATATCACAGTAACTTCGGAACTCACGGATAGTTGCCTTACATGCAACGAGATACTCACCGATGCTCATATGCCATGCACAAACCATTCAAGCAAACATGCAAAACACCCGTCATATAAAAGGTTCAAACATGCTTGCCTGGTTCGGAGAATTCGGAGTCTAGTTGGCGAAGTTCGCGGCTCCGTCACCTCCTCCGGAACCTACGGTATAGCGAAAACGTACACTAACGTGAAAAACATCGCGTGCATAAAATTTGTTCCAATTTTTTTTCCAAATAAATACTATAAAAAACTAGACAAAAATACAACACTGACAGAAAAAGAATCACTCAAAAATCATCTTTTATTAAAAAGATATAAGAGTTTTAGTCCAGGGACTAATCTGTGATGAAACAGAAAAGATCCAGGTACTTTACGGAGAAAATAGAAAACGGTTCGGAGTAAAAGGCGCCAGCCCAAAGAGAAAACGTATTTGCCCGAAGGCGCCAACAGAAAACGGTTCGAGGGGGAAAAGAAGAGAGGCTGACGGGAGGGTCCACACGTCAGGTTTGAAAACGGCCAACGGAGCTCGCCAGCGCCCGAAGGCTGCGGTGGTCGCCGGCGTTGAACCGCGGCGAGATAGAGAGATCGGAGGGTACCAAGAGGTTCAGTGTGTTCTTCCGCGTCGGTGGGTGGTGAACTTGGCCGTCGGAGAGCACCACGTCGACGGCGACACTTTCTCCGGCGGACGGTGGTTCGGGCGATGGTGGAGTACTCCGGAGGGTGCTGCAAACTCCAAATTGAAGCGCGGGTCAGCAGAGTGGATGCACTAGAAGGCTACTGGCAAGAGCTGAGGGGTAGGGGTGCACGCACGGGAGCGAATCGAGCTGGGCCCCGTGGCGGGTCGAGGCGGCCGGAGTTGGGGAAGAAGGCTTCCTCGGGGCTCTTCCAGTGGCTTGGCGTGGTATTGGTGGAGTGCAGAGGTGGTGTGGGTTCGAGTTCGAGCTCGGGGCCTCTATTTATAGGCGATCCGAGGGGGTGGCCATGAACGGGATAGCTCCGGCGAGCGATTACGGCGAGGCAGTGGTTGGGCAGTGGGTTTAAGTGGCCAAGCAGCATCAGGGGGGTTCACTGGTGCCGTTCCCCCGCTAAACCTCGGTCGGGCTTGGCGTAATGCGCCGATCCTCGACGGGGCGGCCGTACGGGCACGGCGGCAGCAGAGAGCGCGCTCCGCGCCTACCAGTTCACGACGAAGGATGGCAGCGCGCACGGGGGAGTGGATGGCCACGCGGCGGCCTCCGGTGGCTTGGGCGGCGCTGGACGGCGCCGGCCACGCTGCGCCTCTCTCTGGCAGCCGCAAAGCCGCTGTTGCCGTCGCTCACGGGTGGCGCACCTCCTCCTTCTCGTCGTCGACGCCCGCAACCTTCCAGGCGATCGTGCAGCGCAGGGATAAGAAGGAGGGGACAGGGAGCAAGGCGCCACCGCGGTACTGGCGAGATCGACGTCGGGCTCTGAAGAAAACGACAGCAATTCCTGAACTGTTAACTGAACTTACTGAACATGACAGCAACAGTGCCCTTCAAGTGCTCAACGAAATGATTTGGCATGAAGAAATTTTTTTCTGGAGCTGGGACTTGGTGAGGTGACCTCTCAATGCACCCAGAGGCTGCCTGAATTTTCTCAGATTTTTAGGAGGAGGATTCAAATGAATTTCATCAAATTTGGCAAATAAGGTCCAAACTTGCAGCAAGCACAATTTGAAATTTTTGAACTGGAGACCAGTGGATCTTCATGGATCCTGGTTGAGGGCTCAAAGGACTAGCTAGGGAAATTGGTTTGGAGACAAAACTCAAAGCAGAAAGGGTAGCTCCTTTATAAATCTCCAAGAGCTAGAATAGAAGGCAGGAATAATTTTTGATAAGAAATAAATGGGAGAAAAATTATGGGGGGGTTCAACTTGCTGGATTTGAAGTATAACTTGACACAAGGATGGGGAATGGCTTTTGGGAGGCGATTTCCACTTAGGTCATGGCAAGAGGGGTTTTTGAGAGGGGAAAGGATCATGCCAAATGCCATAGGGCTATTTAAAAGATTTTCAAATATATTTATCCAAATGAAAAACCCTTGAGCCAACATGAGATGAAAAACCTCCAAGACCAAAAATCAAGTCTTGGGTGAATTCAAACAAAACATTTGTCATAAAAGGAAATTTCTTTTTTGAGAGGGAAAGTTCTTTTGGAAGAAAATTTTAAATAACCTCCCTCAATTCAAATAAAAGTTTGAAAAAGCCAAATAAAAATTTTGGGTGTCACACATTGCCTCTTTACCGACTGATGAAGAAGTCTGATAAGTTCTTGTGGACTCCTGAAGCTGATGCAGCATTTGCAGAGCTCAAAGCCCTGCTTTCCACCCAGCCGGTGCTTGCTTCCCCAATCAGCAAAGAGCCTTTACTGCTTTACATTGTAGCCACTGGACAAGTCGTCAGTACAATACTTATGGTCGAGCGGGAAGAAGAAGGAAAAGCCTATAAAGTTCAGCGCCCAGTATATTATGTTTCTGAAGTTTTGACTCCATCAAAACAAACATATCCACATTATCAGAAGCTTGTTTATGGGATTTATATGACCACGAAGAAGGTTGCACATTATTTCTCTGACCACTCCATTATAGTCGTCAGCGACGCTCCATTATCGGAGATTCTGAACAACAGAGATGCAACTGGTCGAGTGGCAAAGTGGGCGATTGAACTCCTTCCCTTGGATATTAAGTTTGAGGCAAAGAAAGCTATCAAGTCCCAAGCAATAGCATATTTCCTCGCCGAGTGGATCGAACAGCAACTGCCGACTCAAGTCCACTCGCAACACTGGACCATGTTCTTTGATGGTTCCAAGATGCTGAATGGTTCCGGTGCTGGGGTGGTACTGGTATCCCCCCGAGGAGACAAGCTCAGATATGTTCTCCAGATTCACTTTGATTCCTCCAATAACGATGCAGAATATGAAGCACTCTTATATGGGTTGCGTATGGCCATCTCACTCGGCGTCCATCGCCTCATGGTCTACGGCGACTCAATTTGGTAGTCAATCAAGTGATGAAGGAGTGGGACGTCAGAAGCCCGACCATGACCGGTTACTGCAATGCGGTGAGGAAGTTGGAAAAGAAGTTTGAGGGGTTAGAGCTCCATCATATACCCTGACTGAAAAATCAAGCAGCCGATGATTTGGCAAAGATAGGTTCCAAGTGGGAAGCCATTCCCAGTAACATGTTTTTGGAACACATTCATACACCTTCAGTTCAAGAAGATCCTTTCACTGAAGAGCCCCCGCAGCCTAAGAGTGCCACAGATCCGACTGAAGTCGAAGTCCCAGCCATGGTCGACCTGATCATGGAGGTTTTGGTCATCACTCCCAACTGGATAGTGCCATACATTGCGTATATCCTTAGGAAGGAACTCCCAAAGGATGAAGAAGAGGCTCGACTGATCGTCCGTCGATCCAAGGCCTTTACTGTGATAAGAGGACAACTGTTCAGGGAAAGCGTAACCGGAGTCAGCCAGAAATGCATAACACCAGAAGAAGGTCGAGTGATCCTCAACGACATCCACTCGGGGACCTGTGGTCACCATGCGTCCTCTCGGACCATTGTGGCCAAAGCATACCGAGCTGGATTTTATTGGCCGCGAGCAAATGAAATGGCGAAAGATATAGTCGACAAATGTGAAGGCTGCCAGTTTTACTCCAATATGTCCCACAAGCCTGCGTCAGCCCTGAAGACTATTCCACTCGTCTGGCCCTTTGCTGTTTGGGGATTGGATATGGTTGGACCCCTGAGGACTGGTAGGAGCGGCTTCACTCATGTGCTTGTAGCAGTCGATAAGTTTAGCAAATGGATTGAAGCCAAGCCTATCAAGAATCTTGAAGCCAGTACTGCCGTCCGCTTCATCAGAGAATTGACATTCAGATATGGAGTTTCGCACAACATCATCACTGACAACGGGTCGTACTTCGATTCTGATGAGTTCAGAGCCTTCTGTGCTTCCCAAGGCACACGAGTCGACTATGCTTCAGTCGCCCACCCCTAGTCGAATGGACAAGCAGAAAGAGCAAATGGCTTGATTCTCAAAGGATGGGAACCCCGACTGATGCGTGATCTCAAGCATGCAGTAGGCATCTGTGTCGATGAACTTCCATCAGTTCTTTGGGGATTGAGGACAACTCCCAATCGGTCGACTGGGCGAACTCCATTCTTCTTGGTTTATGGAGCTGAAGCTGTTCTATCGAGTGACTTGCTTCACAATGCACCCCGAGTCGAGCTCTTCTCTAAAGACGAAGCAGAACAGGCCCGGCAGGATGCAGTTGATCTCCTAGAGGAAAGAGAGATGACCTTAATACGGTCGACCATTTATCAGCAAGACTTGCGTCGATTCCACGCCAGAAACGTGAGAGGCCGAGCCTTTCAAGAGGGAGACTTGGTTCTTCGAGTGGATCAGAAGAAACCACACAAGCTCACCCCTGCTTGGGAAGGTCCCTTCATTGTCACCAGAGTTCTCCACAATGGAGCATACCATCTTTACAATGTCGAGCATCAGAAAGACGAGCCACGGGCTTGGAACGCGGAGCTGCTCCGCCCCTTTTATACTTAAGTACTCATTCGGATGAGATGTAATAAGAAATACCTTTGTAGTTTGTTTATCAAAGACAAGAGCTTTACAGTCTTCCTAAATGGTTGTTGTTGCTTTTGTTTGCGTCTGAAATCCCCCAGTGGGTGACTTTGCCGCGAATCCGTTTCGCCTAAAGTTTGAAAAATCCTACCGAGTGGTGAGCAAGCCTCTCACTCGGGAGCTTAGCCGCGAATCCGTTTCGCCTAAGTTTGAAAAATCCTACCGAGTGGTGAGCAAGCCTCTCACTCAGGGGCTTAGCCGCGAATTCGTTTCGCCTAAGTTTGAAAAATCCTACCAAGTGATGAGCAAGCCTCTCACTCGGGGGCTTAGCTGCAGTCCAGTACTCGCCTAAGTTTATACAATCCTACCGAGCGGTGAGCAACCCTCCCACTCGGGGGCTTAGCCGCAGTCCAGTAGTTGCCTAAGTTTGTAAAATCCTACCGAGTGGTGAGCAACCCTCCCACTCGGGGGCTTAGCTGCAGTCCAGTACTCGCCTAAGTTTGTAAAATCCTACCGAGTGATGAGCAACCCTCTCACTCGGGGGCTTAGCTGCAGTCCAATACTCGCCTAAGTTTGTAAAATCCTATCGAGTGGTGAGCAACCCTCCCACTCGGGGGCTTAGCTGCAGTCCAGTACTCACCTAAGTTTGTAAATCCTACCGAGTGGTGAGCAACCCTCCCACTCGGGGGCTTAGCTGCAGTCCAATACTCGCCTAAGTTTGTAAAATCCTACCGAGTGGTGAGCAACCCTCCCACTCGGGGGCTTAGCTGCAGTCCAGTACTCGCCTAAGTTTGTAAAATCCTACCGAGTGGTGAGCAACCCTCCCACTCGGGGGCTTAGCTGCAGTCCAGTACTCGCCTAAGTTTGAAAAATCCTACCGAGTGGTGAGCAACCCTCCCACTCGGGGGCTTAGCTGCAGTCCAGTACTCGCCTAAGTTTGAAAAATCCTACCGAGTGGTGAGCAACCCTCCCACTCGGGGGCTTAGCTGCAGTCTAGTACTCGCCTAAGTTCGAAGTCCATCCCCATTCGCAAGGATGACGAGGTGCAGGTCGACTACAACCTTCTCTTTCGGAGCTGCGCCACAAGTACAACGTGCGCTCCATCCCTATCCACAAGGACGACGAGGTTCAGGTCGACTGCAACCTTCTCTTTCGGAGCTGCGCCACAAGTACAATGTGCGCTCCACCCTTATCCGCAAGGACGACAAGGTGCGGGTCGACTGGAGCATCAACCTCAGAGCTGCATCTCAAGCACAAAGATTATTCCGTGTGAAGAACAAATTCCACTCGAAGACAAATACAAGCATATTCAGAGATAAATCAAGTTCAGATAAATCCTAAAGTTCAAGACCACGGATCAAAGTACTCGGGCATTCAGCCCAAAGGAGTTTAACGGTTACAAAATCACTCGGCATTCCGAGGCAAATTTAAGGCAGAGCATAAAAGTTTGTTCACTCCGCAGGAGGAGGGCTGGCAGGCTCGACGAATTCGTCCAGGTCGATCCCGTCAGCAATCCGAGTGGCGGCAGCAATGAAAGTCTCCATGAAGGACTGGAAGTCGTGCCTCTTGGTGTTAGCAACTTTAATCGCCGCCAGCTTCTCTTCTCGAGCTTCTCGACAGTGGACGCGAATAAGAGATAGAGCCACATCAGCGCCGCACCGGGCAGAAGACTTCTTCCATTCCTGAATTCGACTGCGAGCTTCATTGAGCTGAGCCATCATAGACTCGAGGTCATTCTGAAGTGTTGCAATGGGCCAGAGAGCTGTGTCAATCCGCGACATCGCGACTTTCAATCGTGCGAGATAATCGACAACACTAGTGATGCGGGATTCCAGTAGGAGCACGTTCATGGCAGCTTCATCCTTCACTGGAGAGTTGATGGTGTCCAAGCTTGGTTCAATTCGCCCAGTTTCTTCCTTGAAGTCCCGGCAAAACTCTGCATACAGGTAAGCCAATGATCATATGTCGAGTCGACAAGAACAAACCAGTCAGATCAAAGGAAACACCTTCAAGCATGATGAACAACTTCTTAGCAAGGCTTCCCAGATAATTCTCCAGATCGTTCCTCCTGCGGGCAATACCTTCCATCTTCTCGTTCAGATTTTCCTTGTCCTTCTTCAGGCGAGTCGCTTCCTTATTGGCTTCGTCAAGGGCAGTTTTCAGCCTGGAGTTTTCTTCCTCCAATTTGCCGACTGAAGCCAACTTCTGTTCAGCGAGCGCAGTTTTCTCATCAGCTTTTTTCTGCGCGGCCGCCAGATCTTGATCCTTTTTCGCCAGAGCTTGGTTCAGTTTCTCTAAAATAAATAATGTTGGATTCAGAAAAAGCAGAATGAAATCCGGTTCAGGGAAAACTCAGTCGAGAGGTCTTCCTTACCAGCGGCGTCATCCTTGGCCTTCTGCAGTTCTGTCTTGGCCAGCTCCAGATCGAGGTTGAGCTGAATCTGCTGCTTCTCCAGGTCAGCAAAACAAGCTCCAAGATCACAAGGTTTCTGCAACCAAAGAACAGGTCAGTCGACTGGTGAAAAGATTGGTTATTTCGGAGAGGTAAAAGGATAAAGCCAACAAATTCTAAGACTACTGCCGAATCAAACATCCAACAGTAGTCTCGGGGACTACACCTAGTGGGTGCACTTAGCGTGCCCCCACTGGTTCAGTTTACACTCGACAAGGCCTGTCCAGCACGAGTGTCAGCAGTCGACCACGGTCTCGAGGACTACACCCAGTGGGTGCACTCTGCGTGCCCCCACTGGTTCAAAGTTCCACTCGACATGGCCCAACCAGACCGAGTGAAGAAATTCAAATTCTGATGCTCAGACCATAGTCGACTGCCCGCAGTCAATTATGGTCTGAGGGACTACACCCAGTGGGTGCACTCAGCGTGCCCCCACTGGTCAAAAGATCTACACCCAGTGGGTGCACTCAGCGTGCCCCCGCTGGTTCAAAGTTCCACTCGACATGGCCCGACCAGACCGAGTGAAGAAATTCAAATTCTGATGCTAAGACCATAGTCGACTGCCCGCAGTCAATTATGGTCTCGGGGACTACACCCAGTGGGTGCACTCAGCATGCCCCCACTGGTCAAAAGATTCAATTGACAACAACATTATCAGCTCAAAGTGTGAATCTGTTCAGTGACAAATCAAAACACCAAGTGGGTGGACAGATGCAAGGTGCAGACAGATGCAAAGATTCTTGGAAAGAAAGTTTTCAGGTACCATATCCTAACAGAACAAGCCAGAAGAGTCAGTCGACGATCTACTAACATGGACGTTGCTCTGGAGAGCGGAGCTGGCATCATAAGCAGCTTGGCTGGCTTCCCGCACCATCTTCATCTTCTCCATCATAATGCCCGCCTGGCGTATAGCCTATTTTGCAGCACCCACTTGGTCCTCTGGGACGTGATGTGTAGCAAAAAGTGAAGGTGGATCGGTGGGAGTCTGCGCAGCTCACAAGGAAGGCCGAGCACTCGACAGCGGTATGGTGAAGGAGACGGAAGTCCGATTGGTATCGCCCGCGTCCTGAATTACCGGTTCCACCACCGGTGTCGATTGAAGCGTCTTGCTAGCGGATGTTTTCCTGTTTCTTCTCCCCAAGGGCCTCTGTGGCTCGTCCTCGTCGTTGTCGGGGAGGTCAATGACGTTGAGGGCTGTAAAAAGATCAGTCGCCAAAGTTTCATCACCCATTGGATATAACACAGTTCAATCGGCAAATCAAAGAGAAAATCACGAGGATTGTACCCGGATTGGAGGTCACCGCATCTTCCATTTCCTCATCCTCGTTCTTATAAGTAGAGGTCCCAGAGGTAGCGGCACTGCCAGTTTCAAGATTCATTCATTCAAACCAAGGGAAAAATAAACAGCACAGAACGTCGAGTAAAAGCGAAAGAAGAACACTCACGCAGAAGCAACAGGAACGTCAATTTTGATTCTCGGCAGCGCCTTCCGAGTCTTCTGCACTACAACCTTGGACTGCTTTGGAGCTTTTTCAGTTGGTGCCGGAGAGGACGTCCGAGGACGCTTTGACGACTGCCCGGTCTGAACGGTCGCCTTGTCACGGGCGCTCACCGGGTCGTGAGTAAGTTTGGATCGCCTTTCCCCGCGGGGAGGAGAGTCGACCTCTTCTTCGTCACTCGGGTCGTCGCTCTCCTCGTCCCCCTCTCCGTCGGAATGCCACTCGCCGCTTTCACCTCCGCTTGCCTCCCCCTCCGGGTCCTGCTCCTGCTCTCCGTTGGGCATTGAGTACATTTCAGTAAGGGCCTAGAAGAAAACAAGCAAGACAAAGTCAGTCGGTGAAGAATAAACAGTTGCATGTTAAATCAAGATGACACTCAGTAATTCAGAATCGGACCTTGTCTGGTTCGTAGGATTGGTCAAGTGGAGGGATTCTCCTGGCTCCTCTGGGGTTATCCTTGTTGCCAGTGATACTCCTCAACCATTTCTCCACCGTATCCTCGTCGACTTCTTCTGGGTGCACCCGAGTCGAATCTTCAATGCCCGAATACATCCACATCGGATGGTCGCGGGCTTGAAGTGGCTGAATGCGTCGTCTGAGGAAGACTTCCAGCAGATCCATTCCAGTTACACCCTCATGGATGAGATAGACCACTCGCTCAACCAGCACTTTCACCTCCGCTTTCTCCCCTGGAGTCACTTTCAAGGCGGAGGGCTTCTCTACGCGAGCCATAGAAAGAGGAGGAAGTCCAGTCGACTGACCTGGAGTCAGCTGGTCTTTGCAGTAAAACCAGGTCGACTGCCATCCTCGTACTGACTCTGGAAGAGTTATGGCTGGGAAAGAGCTCTTACCCCTCATCTGAATCCCAAGACCCCCACACATCTGGATCACCTAAGTCCTCTCGTCACTCGGGTTAGCCTTTTTGACCGACTGGGAGCGACACGTGAAAATGTGCTTGAAGAGACCCCAGTGTGGTCGACAACCCAAGAAGTTTTCGCACAGAGACACCAGAGCAGCAAAATATATGATGGTGTTGGGGGAAAAGTGATGAAGTTGTGTTCCAAAGAAATTCAAGAAACCCCGGAAAAAAGGATGCGGAGGCAGAGAAAATCCACGGTCGATGTGAGTGGCAAGGAGGACGCACTCACCCTCCCACGGTCGAGGTTCGGTCTCATCCTCCGGGAGCCGCGCCGATCCCTGAGGAATCAGCCCCTCCTCTGCCAGATCGTCGAGGTCATCCTGACTGATCGTCGACCGGATCCAGTCGCCCTGGATCCAGCCGCACGGCAAACCGGACCGCGACAAGGATCTGCCCCAGCTGGACTTTTTCCCCTTCGCCTTCGCCGTCGCCTTCTTCGCGTGGTCCAGAGCCACTGTCTTTTCTTTCCCCATCGCCACGAATGGAGCTCGAGCGGAGCGGCGGCGCTGGAGGAGGAGCAGGCGCAGTGGGGAAAACTTAGAAGAAAGAAGAAGAATGAGGACGCACTATTCAAAAACCCCGGTCCGGCGCCTTATATGGGGCTGCTTCCGAGTGACTGAACCTTAGGCCTGGGCAATCTTATCAAATCCCGCAACAGTCACGCGCGTGATACGTGGCAAAAAAGGCGGTGCAGGAATCGAGGCGGCCTTGCCTTATCCTACCCGATTACCTCGGCCTCCTCCGCCCCGCGTGCTTCCCGAAATTCGAATCCCGCGAGATCCACGGGCAGCAGAGCAACTTGTCAGACGGAAGATCCCCACCACATTAGCACTCGGACCTCTTCCAGCAAAAGTTCACTCGGCAAAACCAGGAATGGATCAAGGCGACTGAAAAAGAAGTTGGTGTCACCACCTCGGTTTGTTGATCCAAAACAAGACACACCCGAAGCGCGAAAAATGAGTCAGAAGTATTTTCAACTCCTTCTCCACTCAAACCCTGATCCATTCGGGGGCTAATGATGAGGACATGTACCTAGGGTAGGGTCGCAGGCCTGACCTAAATACCCTCCCCAAGGATATCACTCTAAAGCCAGAAGCATTCGAAGGGTACCATCACCCACTCGACCAGAAATATTTCCACTCGGAGGAATCAAGATCACTCGACCGAACAAGAAACACTCGACGGACAAAAGACCTAAAGTAACTCTACACAGCAACGGTCGAGCATTAACTCCTAGACTTAATAGCCATTTATAACACTTTATTACGGACGTTACCAGTAATGCCTCCCTCTTGATGTACCTTAAATCCCTTGTAAGGTGGGCTGGCCGGGGTCCTGGTGCACTCTATATAAGCCACCCCCCTCCACATGCACAAGGGTTCGCACCCCCTGTAACAAACACGCATATAATCCAGTCGACTGCCTCCGGGCTCCGAGACGTAGGGCTGTTACTTCCTCCGAGAAGGGTCTGAACTCGTAAAACTCGTGCGTACAGCTTCTCCATAGCTAGGATCTTGCCTCTACATCCCTACCCCCTATTCTACTGTCAGACTTAGGGCCACGACAGTGGCCAAAGATGCCAGGGCGACGGAGCCGTCGGAGAGTGAGCAGGCAGCGCGACGGACGCAGCTCGCCTACTTCCCCATGACGGTCAACGTGTTCGAACTCCGGGACTGCTTCAAGCCCCTGTGGGGGTGCAAGACAGGGGGGAGATGACGGGGCATCCAGCCACGCGTGTCATCCCTGCCAATTGCGCCGAGGCCGCCCCGAATCGGTATCCATTCTTCATCGATTACTTCTCTTGCGGCCTCTGCCCCCCTTCTCTGATTTCTTCAATGACGTCATGCACACCTACGGCTTCCACATTCTGGATTTTACTCCAAATGCCGTGGTGTGCATGGCTCTCTTTGCGCACCTCTGCGAGGGTTTCGCCGGGGTGCATCCCAACACGGCGCTCTTCCGCCACTACTTCTTCCCTCGGATCCAACCGGGGGGCGCCATTTCCGGTTGCGTCGTCTGGATCCCACGGTCCAAGGGGGCATACCCGGAGGGTGCTCAGAAGGAGAGGTGGCAAGAATGGCGGGGCCGGTGGTGCTTGATTGAGGAGGATGATCCACAAGATTTCTGCCGGGTTCGGCGGAGTGACTGGAGCGATGTTGACGCCGACGATGCGAAGCTCACGGTGCCACCACCAGGATTCTTCGCCTCACCGAGGCCCGGCTCACCCTTGAGATTATCGGGGCGGATTTCATCCGGCGCCGAATGGCTCCGCTGCACAACAAGGGGAGGCCGACCTAGCTTTTCACGAACGCTGCCGACATCATGGGGCTTCGCCCCGGCCTTGACCACAACTTCACGGTGATGGGGCATGCCCACTTCTGCCAGCGGCTCTTTCAGCTCGACGTGAACCGCGATGGCGAGGTCGAGCGGTCCGGCAAGGCCGCGAGGGTCGTCACGAAGGCCGGCAACGTCGCCAAGGGGCCCTTGTTTAAGTTGCCGGCGGGAGTGGTCCCACTGAGCAACAACTCTCGCCGGACCAACATCATCGCCATGATGCCGGACTTCAATGCGCATGGTCTTGACCCGAGCTGGGTCGAGCCGGAGGAAATTCAAGTGCAGGAGTTCTTCGATACCTTGCATGAGGGGTACATCACCGCCGAGCCGCAACTCGTCCAGGACACCACCCAGGCGGAGCTGGACTACATCGCCGCCAGGTGGAGGCGGAGCTCGTCAAGGAGGCCAGCAGCACCGGCGGCGTGGAGGACAAGGCCGCGGCGAAAGCGGAGGAGAAGGAGCTCGCCCAGTGGGCGGAGGCCGCTGGGGAGGCCAGCAGCGCCGGCACCGGGGCCCCTCTCATCGAAGATGTGGTCGATGAGTTGTCGGAGGAGGAGGCCAAAGCTGTCGACCCTCCGGCCACGGGGAGAGGGCGAGTCCTACGGCGGGCCACCTGTGGCGAGCCGGTCCGGCCCGGCAAGGTCGGGTAGCCCCGGCCAGCCCAGGAGGCGTCCGCGTGCCAGCCGAGGGCCGCGGCGGCGAAGAAGGTGGTGATGGCCGCGGTGGCGAAGAAGGCGACTGCCTCTTCTTCGCCCAAGCGCGTCTAGACTCCGCCTCCCTCCCCTCTCCCGACAGACGTCGATGCGGATGTCGATGCGGAGGTCACCTTTGACTTCGGGTCCCTCAGCCCAAGGAGGAAGAGGAAAGCAGCAGAGGAGGAGGTGGAGGACGAGTAAGTATCTTGTCCCTTTCTGTCATCTCCGTCTCCTCAATCTCTGCCGCTTGTCTTGATCTGTTCTTCTTCTTCACAGGGATGCGGAGACACTGGCCCAAAGGGTGAAGAGGGCCAGGGCTTTGGCGAGCGGCCAGCCCCTGGCAGGGACTTCCGGTACACCGCTGGTGGTGTTGAGCAGCCCGGATAGCAGCCCCCGGCACAGCCCCAGCGTAAGTTCATCACTCACCCCTCGTCAACTTGTGTTGGGGGTGCGATCTCTTGGTGCTGACCTTGCCGTGGTTGCAGGAGGAGGACAGCAGCAGGAGGAGCCACAGAGGGCTACCCCCAACACGCCGCCCCCATCGACCACGCCGCCCTGAGGGGCGTCCCCGGCAAGGGCGCCAAGCACCGAGCCCATGCACATGGAGGAGGAGGACGAGAACTCGGGCGCCCGTGGCTTCGCCTCGGCGCCAAATGTTGGCGGGGAGGGGAGCTCTGCTTCCCAGCCCGACACGGGTAAGTCGCTCGCCTTCCGTCCCTATTCTTTTTCTGTCCCTTCTGACTCTTGGTCTTGGCCTTGTCTCATCCCCTTCTTGGTATCCAAATTTCCCCTCGGTGGACCCAAAGGACATCTACACCGTCATCGAGGATGTCGCCAAGGACGCCGCGGTGGAGGCCGAGAAGATTGCTGCCGAGGAGACCGCCAAGGGCGCTACTGAGGACGCCGCCAAGGGGCCTGCCGGGAGCCCGGCAATACTACTGCCGAGGAGGCCGGCAAGGGACCTGCCGGGGAGGCCGGCAAGGCCCCTGCCGAGGAGGAGGTGGTTGATGACCAGCCTTCCTCCTCCGCTGCCTCTGGCTCCGGCAGGCATCTGAGGGTGACTGACAACCTTTTCGTCCACCTTCTAGGGGCGTCGAGCTCCAGGGCGCCCGTCGAGGGAGAGGTGTTCGATGAGGAGGTGCTTGCCGCCGCCGGGCTCGAGGTTGTTGATGAGCCAAGCTCCGGTGGCGATGGTTCTCAGGAGGAGCGGCTTCTCCAGGCCATGGGCGCCAATTTCCGGAAGCTCCAGGCTCTCCACCGCGCTCGCCTGGACAAGGTCAAGTCCAAGATGGCAATGGTGGACAAGGCAGAGGCGGACCTCAAGGTGCGCATCGCCGAGACGCAGACTTGGTTCCGCCAGGCTTGCGAGGAGCTGAAGGTCGCCCAGGGTGAGCTGGCCAAGTGCGACGTGGAGCTCACCATGAAGCGGGCCGACATTGAGAAGGCCCAGGAGATGGCGAGAACTTGGCCGCCGCAGCCGAGGCCGCTCGGACCCAGCACCAGGCCGCGCTGAACTACTAGGAGGAGGACCTTGCCGCGCGTGAGGAGAAGCTTGTCGCAACGCTCCGCGGCAAGGATGAGGAGGTGGAGAGGCTCGTCGTGCAGCAGACCCAAAAGCTGGAGCAGAGGCACAGGGAGGCGCTCGATGCCCAGGCTGTGGTTCACGCCGGCAGGGTGAAGGAGCTGGAGGTGGAGCGGGACAAGCTGAAGGAGCAGGCCCTGAAGCTGTCCAAGGAGAAGGACACGCTCAACGACGCCCTGACAGAGGCACAGGGCACGGCCGTCAGTAGGGCCGGGGAGCTCTCCGAGGCCAACAACTCCATCAAAGACCTGAAGCTGAAGCTGGAGGGCCTTGAGGAGATGCTCTCAGAGGTCAAGGCTCGAGAGGGGACCCTGACCAAGGATCTCGAGGCCGAGAAGCTGCAGCGGAAGAACGAAGCCGCAAGCCACAAGGATTTTGTGGAGGGCGAGAATCACTGGATCAGCCGCCTCGAGGACGTCGCCGGCAGGATCACCACGCAGCTGGCTACCATGGGGATGCCAAATGTGAGGTATGCCCCGGAGCGCAGCGGGAGTCCCAACGCCAAGCTGACCTTGTTCTTTGAGGGCGTCCTCGGGGCCCTGGAGCAGCTTCACTCCTACCGGGAGGCCTCCCTGGCCGATGAGTCCCGGAGGCTTTGCCGGGGTGCCATCACCAAGGTCCTCACCAAGGTGGCGCACTGGAATCCTGACCTCGACTTCGAAGTTGCGCTGGAGAGCTTGCCGGAGGATGCGGACATCGCGGCGCTCAAGGAGCGTATCAAGCCCATCATAAGACGCATCGACGGAATCCAGAGGGTGGAGGGCTAGCGCCGGGATTAGGCATCCCATTTCTTTTCGTTGCTGCAGGTTCACAACCAAGACGATTTTTATCTTTAGTTAGAACTGCGGCAGCAAGTGATGTAATATAACTCTGCAGTACTTTTGATACAATGCATGTTATTTTCCTGTCCGATTTTCCTTTGTATGTCCACCCTACGTTAACCGGGTAGGCTTGCCGGTGCGTAAACCCAGGGCGGCGTCTTGAGGACAGATCCCCAATGGCCTGCCGGGTGTGCTTGCTGCCGGGCGAACCACCTTACCGCCCTTAACGCGGCCGCTCGAACTGTCGAGCTTGACTCGAGTCAGAATCGAGAGCGTTGCCAATTGTGGAAGGCTACCCTGCCACTCTCGACGCGGCCGCTTGAGCTGTTGAGCGGACTCGAAACGGAGCAAGGGCGTTGCCAATTGCGGGAGGGCCCCTTTGCATGCAGGTTTTCCATACAAAGAACAAGATCTCCGAGGGGAATAACCTTATATAAAAAGGAAATATCTAAAGTCGGCATGACTTAGCTTTCCTGTCGCCGCTCTGGCGCCCTTCGCACTTGCAGGCAGCGCCGTCCTCTTCTTCTCCGACGGCCGTGGCCACGAGAAACTGCTAGGCCGGCTTCTAAACCAGATTCTCACAACTGCGCCCCCTACCTGGCGCGCCAAAGATGTCGGTGTAAACGACACCTATGGGATCACTGGAATCCCTTCTATGGTTGGCGGGCGCGGGGTCGTGAGAAGAGCAGGTCTAACAGGAAGCACACTGATCATTTACCCAGGTTCGGGCCGCGAGGATGCGTAATACCCTAGTCCTGCTTTGGTGGATGTATTGAGTGTTCTTGTGTTCTTGAACTAGCTACGGGGTGCAACTTGCCCAAAAGAGCCGAATCCCTCTCCAGTATGCCATGGGCCTCCATTATAGTCGAAAGGGGCCGCCACAGTGGCACACAGGAGGTGGAAAGGTCTACAGTGCTGCGAGCTTATCGCCCGTATTATAGGACAAGACGCATTTAATGCATTCCTTAGGTGTCCCTTAGCTTTATCGGGGACGGAAACGAGGCCCGTCCCGTCCGTCGCCGCCTCACCTTGCTTCGACACGCGCCCAGGCCAGCGATGCATGCGGCGCCATGTAGACAGGCAGGTAGTTGAGGTGGCGCGGTGGTAGGGTCTTCACGAAGATCTGCATGCCACCACGCAGGTGCTTGCTGAGTTGGCGTAGAGGCCGCCCGTCGCCACGCAGGTGCCTGCCTAGCTGGTTGAGCTAGCAGCTGCTTGGGGACGGCGGTGGAGTCTTGGTCGACGCAGGCCTGGCCGTGGCCCTGCTGACGCCCTCGGCAAGGGCCTTGCCGGGGGCCCGGCAAGGGTCTTGCCGTGGCGTTGCAGTCATCCCCGGCAAGGCTCTTGCCGGGGGTCTTGAGGATTCCCTCGGCTGGGATCCCGCCGAGGGTCGCTGTCTTTTGGTCCTCATCTGATCTCACATGTTTATGATCTTGACAAAGATCTGCATGCCACCGCGGAGGTGCCTCGTGAGCCCTAGTCCCAACGTAGTTGGTTGGGTCGGAACCCGTGGGCTCAAACGTGGCTTGCTCTGTTGGTGTCGGGCAAGTTGCCCCCGGCAAGGCTCTTGCCGGGGCCGCGGAGGCCGCCCCGGAAAGGTCCTTGCCGGGGGGGTGTCGGTGTCAAAACCGGCGGATCTCAGGTAGGGGGTCCCGAACTGTGCGTCTAAGGCTAATGGTAACAGGAGGCGGGGGACACAATGTTTACCCAGGTTCGGGCCCTCTCGATGGAGGTAATACCCTACTTCCTGCTTGATTGATCTTGATGATATGAGTATTACAAGAGTTGGTCTACCACGAGATCGCAGAGGCTAAACCCTAGAAGCTAGCCTATGATTATGATTGTTGTTCTTGTCATCCGGACTAAACCCTCTGGTTTTTATAGACAGCGGAGGGGGCTAGGGTTACACAGAGTCGGTTACAAGGGAGGAGATCTACATATCCGAATTGCCAAGCTTGCCTTCCACGCAAAGGAGAGTCCCACCCGGACACAGGACGAAGTCTTCAATCTTGTATCTTCATAGTCAAACACTCCGGCCAAAGTATATAGTCCGGCTGTCCGAGGACCCCTTAATCCAGGACTCCCTCAGTAGCCCCTGAACCAGGCTTCAATGACGATGAGTCCGGCGCGCAGATTGTCTTCGGCATTGCAAGGCGGGTTCTTCTCCAAATCCCGAGTATCTGTCGTAACGAGTAGTGTCTGGCTTCCCATGAATGTCGCACTCCTCGACTTCTGGGCTTTAATAATGCTATCTCCACGTGTCGAGCGAATGCAAGAAGTCGGGGCATTTTTACATTTTCCACGCTAACCATGTAAGTAAATCGTCTATTTAAAGAGACGGGGATCCTCAGATCCAGATCACACCATCCTCCCACAGTGAGTATCCCTCAGAGCGCGCCCGGAAAAGTCCATCCCATCATGGCCGGCCATCGCAGCTCTTCCTGTCGCCCCCGTAGCACTAAGCCACGCAATTGGGAGAAGTGTTCCGTCCCCCACAGCCAATTAGTAGAGTTGCAGACCCAGGGGTTTCTCCCTCCTGCGTATATGGTCCCCGTCCGAGCCAGACTAGCCACTTATAATGGCTGGGAGCAAGCGGAGAGCTTTCCCAATCCATCCATGGGGAGCGGGTATGCCTTGTCCCTTACTTATTGAGGGGACTCAGATTTCCAATCCATCCGTTCCTCCGCGGGCTCCTGGAGTTCTATGGCCTCCAGCTGCATAACTTTACCCCCACCTCCATATTACACATCGCCGGCTACGTCACCTTTTGCGAGCTGTTTCTGGGCTGCGAAGCTCATTTCGAGCTATGGAAGAGGCTATTTTGCCTCGTACCCCGTACATAGGAGGGGTCAGTATATCAAGTTGGTGGAGCCGAAATATGGCGCATCACCGGGACCGGATACCTATCTGGTACTCCGAAGAAGACATCCGAAGACTGGCCTTCGGAGTGGTTTTATATGGAGGACGTTCCCCTTCTGGACCCTATTCGGATGGGCCTTCCTGAGTTTGATAATGCCCCTTTGAAGAAACGCCACAGCTGGCGCCCTCGGGGCCCCCAGGAGGAAGATAACAGAGAAGTCCTTTACCTGATGGGCAGGATAAAAACGCTGGCCAAATCAGGACTGACAATAGTCGAGGTTATGTCAATATGTATAATGCGGGGGGTGCAGCCACTTCAGTATTGGGGGAAACCCATGTGGCACTTCAATGGAGAAGACGATGCCACCCGTTGCGGTCATAAAGGTCCTGACTCCGCCGCTGCTCTAGCGAAAATACTGTCCGATTTGTACAAAGGGGAGGAAGAGGAGTTCATCCGCATTAAGCCACAGGATGGATTCTCCATGTACAACCCCCCAAACTGGGTGAGTTGCTACCTTTTACTCCAGACCTTCCTGCATTCTTCATTATAAATATTTACCTTGCTATTTCATAGCAGGAACTGCAAAAAGCTATGAGGGAGGTCCACAGCCCATCTCCACAGCCAGAGGACCCTGACCGGGCCCTCGACCCCGGACTCGAAGAAGATCCGGACATATTTGTGGAGCTCGTCGACAGGACGTTCTATCAGTTAAGCTGCGACGGTGCATTGGTGGCCATCATAGCCGATTATCCTGGCCTCCTCCCAGCATCGCATGTAAGTAAAACCGGAGTCCCAACTTCCGAGAAGGATCCCCTCTTTGCACTTCACCCACCGCACACGTATTGCGTCTTACAGGGAAGGCCCTCGGGGCGCCATGCCGAACCTGCGGTGATTTGTCAACAAGGGGCACAAAGCCGGGTAGGCTTAAAAGGAAGGCGGTCAGGACTGAGACGCCATCACAGAGGTATGAAAAAACCCTGCTCTATGGTTTTCGTCTTTAAAATATAGTAACGTACATGGTTCCTGGTAGAAAAAACCCTCGTCGGACCGTGTCCGGAGAGCATGCCGGCCACGCCTCCACCAGCCGGACTCCAGAGCCGGACTTAGGGGCAGATGCTAACATGGGGACAACACCGGATGTTCCTCCTATTGAGGATGCGGATAGGCTGTCCGCTACGAATTCCGAAGTGGAGAGCGCCATGAATCACAGGCGTCGCCGGGCCATACTCCGCGACCCTAGTTTCTCCGAAGAGGCGTTCGATGCCTTCAACTCAGGAGACGCGTGCATCCGAGCTGCTCAAAATGGCCTTGCCAGAGCCACAGACCAGTATGTAAAGGATATACGGGTAAGAAAATCTGATAATTATGTATATCAGTAGCCCCTGAGACTTAAAACAGTTGGCACAACTGATTTAAGGATCATCACTTGCCAGAGCCACCCAGTTGTCTCAAGAGCTGGAGGAGTGCAAAGCCCAACTACGGGCCGCAGTTGCCGGAATGGAGGAGTCCAAGAAGGCCCCATCTGGTAATACTTGTCTTGATCGAAAAGAATGAAATGACATGTACCAGTTAGTATTCGGCATGCATGCAAATCTAACAATAGATTCTGCAGATAATCCCGGAGTGAATCCGAAGATCGTGCGCGGGGATGAGCAACATGCTCAACGACAGCTAGAGGCTGGCGAGCGCGTGCTTACGCGGGTTAGGCGGGAGAAAAACGATCTCCAAGATGCCAATACCCGGCTGGGCGTTGAACTGAAAGATGTTCGGGCCCAGCTCGCTGACTCTGTAAAGGAGAATAAGAGGCTTCGACGCGGCATTTTTAGTAAGTGCTTGAACAAACTTTTATAGAGTTCGGTGAAGAAACCGGTTAACAGAGTTATATCTGTAGGTATGCCGACGGGTCGTCCCGAAGAGGAGATGCCCGGATCTGCGGGCGATCTTCTGCAAGAGCTCTCACAACTGCACGAACAAGTTTGGCAGGTGATGCAGGGCATTGCCCAAGCCTTGTGGCCATCCGCCTCCCTGCCAGGAGGCATGGGGAAGCTTGTAGAGATGCTCAAGGGAGCGTGGCGACGCTTCCGACTATGGAAGGTATCGGCCTGCCGACAAGGTGCAAGGGAAGCCTGGGCCATGGTGAAGACGCGATATACCAAGGCTGACCCGAATCACATGGTCGAGGTCGGACCTGTCGGGTCTGATGGGAAAGAGATCCCCGTTAGTCTGGTATATGACCAGGTAAAATTAGCCGCAAAGTATTCCCAACAAGATTGTAGGCTAGACAGCCTGTTGGATGGTATAGAAGAAGAATTTAGTCAGTCTAAGTGACTGTGTACTTCAAATGACATATTTTGTCCCTAGCCGGATTGTAAATCATTTGTCATGGCGGACCTTTTCGCTTCGACCTCCGGACCCGATAGTCCGGAGTGTTTCTGAATACCCGCTCAATTATGTAAAAACCGGGGTATGCATGGAAACCAGGCGTAGGGGTCATAAGTGCTTGAACAGACAGGTACCCAACTAGCTATGTTATATTACATGGATAGTAAGAAACATCTTCCAGGGAGAATAGTTCCGTTAAGGGTTCCTTTCCCTGGGTACGCATGCATTAATGTGCATGTCCGAACTGCGAAAAGAGACGCAGGATATAAACATCTGGGGCATGTATTGCAATAAGTAAAAGTCATCTTTTGTTCACCGACCGAATATTCCCTTAAGAACGCTAGCTTTCGGCTTCACCCAGTCTGAGGTACACATCCGGCTGACCCGGCTGTAACAATCGCAGAGGTGCTCCCCTTATGCCCTAGCCGAAATAACGAGAACTTAGGGCATAAAAACAAGAGCTAGGCAACCCATCTTGGCCAAAACTTAAGTCATATCGATGCATATAATTGCGAAGAAAAGGTACATGTGGAAAAGTAACACATGTGTAGGGGGCATAAAGCCCAGAATATAATTGTATTAAGCTTCTGTATAAGAGGCCCCCAGGTATAATGAGCACTCACGGCGCGTCAAGATTGTGTAGTTAAGACACATTTTAAGCTTTTAAGGCCATGAAGAAATAGGGGAGAAAGAAAGAAAGACAGACAACGGATATAAGGAGACGAACACGGAGTCCGGCACTAGGCGTAGAACCTTCGGAGTCTGGCCGCGTTCCATGGGTTTGGCTCGAGTCGATTGTCTGATGCATCACGCAGACGGTACGCTCCACCGGTTAGAACTTTATCGATAATGAAGGGACCTTCCGATTTGGGCTTGAGCTTGTCCTTTTTCTTCTCTGGTAGGCGTAGAACGAGTTCGCCAACGTTATAAGTTTTGGCCCGTACTTCTCTGCTTTGATACCGTCGAGCCTGTTGCTGATAGAATGCGGAGCGGGCTTTTGCAACGTCACACTCCTCCTCCAGGGCGTCTAAACTGTCCTACCGATCAAGCTCAGCTTCTTTCTCTTCGTACATGCGCACCCGAGGTGAGTCATGAATGATGTCGCAGGGCGGTACCGCCTCTGCGCCGTACACCATAAAAAAATGTGTGTATCCGGCAGTGCGATTCGGCGTGGTCCGCGGCCCCCATAGTACGGAGTCAAGCTCCTCAACCCAGTGTGTATCTGATTCCTTCAAGGATCACACTAATCTGGGTTTAATGCCACTCATAATAAGACCATTTGCTCGTTCGACTTGATCGTTTGTTTGGGGGTGATAGACGGAGGCAGAATCAAACTTAATGCCCATGTTGCCGCACCAAGTTTTTACCTCGTCAGCTGTGAAGTTCGAGCCGTTATTGGTGATGATGCTGTGGGGGACACCATAACGGTGTACAACCCCGGATATGAAGTCTATCACTGGTCCGGACTCGGCCGTTTTAATTGGTTTGGCTTCTATCCATTTGGTGAATTTATCCATCATGACCAATAGGTACTTTTTCTTATGGCTTCCTCCTTTAAGGGGTCCGACCATATCAAGCCCCCAGACCGCAAAGGGCCAAGTAATGGGGATTGTTTGGTGAGCGGTAGGTGGCATATGGCTTTGGTTTGCAAAAAGCTGGCAACCGACGCAATGTTGGACGAGATCCTGTGCGTCTGCTCGGGCTGTCGGCCAGTAGAAACATGTACGGAATGCCTTGCTTACAAGGGCCCGAGCTGCGGCGTGATGGCCGCCGAGTCCAGCATGAATTTCTGCCAAAAGTTGCCGTCCTTCCTCTTCGGAGATGCACCTTTGAAGTACTCCGGTAGCGCTTTTCTTATAAAGCTCTTCCTCGTGGACCTTGTAGGCTTTAGACCGCCGCACAATGCAACGTGCCTCGTTTGGGTCCTCAGGGAGTTCTTACCTATTTAGGTAAGCCAAGAAGGGTTTTGTCCAGGGGCAATGACAGCCATAATCATGTGGGCCGAAGGTGTTATTTCGGTGGTGGAGCCTCCGATTACGTCAGAGTGTTCGGGATCTGGTGTTGTGGCCGGATCCGGACTGTTGTTGTCGGTCTCCCCTTCCCACACCACGGATGGCTTAAACAGCCTTTCCAAGAAGATATTAGGTGGGACAGGGTCGCGCTTAGCGCCGATGCGGGCGAGGATATCCGCCGCTTGATTGTTTTCTCGGACCACATGGTGGAATTCGAGCCCCTCGAACCGAGCTGACATTTTGAGGACGACATTGCGGTAAGCTGCCATTTTTGGGTCCTTGGCGTCAAAGTCTCCATTTATTTGAGATATTGCGAGGTTCGAATCCCCACGCACCTCTAGGCGTTGAATGCCCATGGAGACTGCCATCCGGAGACCATGCAACATGGCCATATTCTGCTGCATTGTTGGAGTCCGTGTATAATATTTGGAGTACGTACTGGACTGTATCTCTGGTGGGGGGTGTCAGGACGATGCCTGCCCCCAGACCAGCCGGCATCTTAGAGCCGTCAAAGTGCATGATCCAGTTGGAGTACGCGCCGTACTCTTTAGGGAGTTTGGCTTCTGTCCATTCGGCGACGAAATCAGCCAGTACTTGCGACTTAATAGCTCGCCGTGCTTTGTATGTTATGTCGAACGGGAGGAGCTCAATAGCCCATTTAGCAATCCGGCCCGTGGCATCGCGGTTATTTATTATGTCGTTGAGTGGTACTTCGGAGGCCACCGTAATTGAACACTCTTGAAAGTAGTGTCGTAGTTTCTGGGATGCCATGAAGACCGCGTATGCTATCTTTTGATAATGTGGGTACCGTGATTTGCATGGAGTGAGGACAGTGGATACGTAGTATACCGGCTTTTGAAGCAGGAACTTATGTCCGTCTATCTCTCGTTCGACGACGAGCACTGCACTTACAACCTGGTGTGTTGCCGCTATATATAACAACATTGGTTCACCGATATTCGGCGCGGCCAAGATTGGGTTGCTGGCCAAGAGGGATTTTATTTCTTCCAATCCGGTCGTGGCCGCATCCGTCCACTCGAAGTGTTCGGTGCGTCGAAGAAGGCGATAAAGAGGTAGTGCCTTTTCTCCCAATCGGGAGATAAAGTGGCTTAAGGCAGCCACACATCCAGTTAATTTCTGGATTTGCTTGAGGTCTGTTGGGATAGCCAACTGTGACAGGGCTCGGATTTTAGCCGGATTTGCTTCAATTCCTCTATTGGAAACGATGAAGCCCAAGAGCTTTCCGGCGGGCACGCCGAAAACACATTTTTCCGGATTGACCTTGATGTCATATGTTCGGAGATTGTCGAATGTAAGCCTCAAGTCGTCTATTAAAGATTTGACGTGTCTGGTTTTGATGACCACATCGTCTACGTACGCCTCCACTATTTTGCCGATTTGTGTTTGATACGTCTCCGTCTTATCTACTTTTCCAAACACTTCTGCCCTTGTTTTGGACTCTAACTTGCATGATTTTAATGGAACTAACCCGGACTGACGCTGTTTTCAGTAGAATTGCCATGGTGTTATTTATGTGCAAAAAAAAGTTCTCGAAATGACCTGAAACTCCACGAAGATTATTTTTGGAAATAATAAAAAATACTGGCGAAAGAATCAAGGAGAGGGGGCCCACACCCTTGCCACGAGGGTGGGGGCACGCCTGCCCCCCCGGGGTGCGCCCCCTGCCTCGTGGGCCCCCTGGAGCTCCACCGACCTCAACTCCAACTCCATATATTCGTGTTCGGGGAGAAAAAATCGGAGAGAAAGATTCATCGCGTTTTACGATACGGAGCCGCCCCAAGCCCTAAACTCTCTCGGGAGGGCTGATCTGGAGTCCGTTCGGGGCTCCGGAGAGGGGAATCCGTCGCCATCGTCATCATCAACCATCCTCCATCACCAATTTCATGATGCTCACCGCCGTGCGTGAGTAATTCCATCGTAGGCTTGCTGGACGGTGATGGGTTGGATGAGATTTATCATGTAATCGAGTTAGGTTTGTTAGGGTTTGATCCCTAGTATCCACTATGTTCTGAGATTGATGTTGCTATGACTTTGCTATGCTTAATGCTTATCACTAGGGCGCGAGTGCCATGATTTCAGTTCTGAACCTATTATGTTTTCATGAATATATGTGAGTTCTTGATCCTATGTTGCAAGTCTATAGTCACCTACTATGTGTTATGATCCAGCAACCCCGAAGTGACAATAATCGGGACCACTCCCGATGATGACGTAGTTTGAGGAGTTCATGTATTCACTATGTGTTAATGCTTTGGTCCGGTACTCTATTAAAAGGAGGCTTAATATCCCTTAGTTTCCCTTAGGACCCCGCTGCCACGGGAGGGTAGGACAAAATATGTCATGCAAGTTCTTTTCCATAAGCACGTATGACTATATTCGGAATACATGCCTACATTACATTGATGAATTGGAGCTAGTTCTGTGTCACCCTATTGGATGATTGTTACATGATGAACCGCATCCGGCATAATTCTCCATCACCGATCCAATGCCTACGAGCTTTTCACATATTGTTCTTCGCTTATTTACTTTTCCGTTGCTACTGTTACAATCACTACAAAACCCAAAAATATTACTTTTGCTACCGTTACCGTTACTTCCATACTACTTTGCTGCAGATATTAAGTTATCCAGGTGTGGTTGAATTGACAACTCAACTGCTAATACTTGGGAATATTCTTTGGCTCCCCTTGTGTCGAATCAATAAATTTGGGTTGAATACTCTACCCTCGAAAACTGTTGCGATCCCCTATACTTGTGGGTTATCAAGACTATTTTATGGCGTCGTTGCCGGGGAGGATAGCTCTATTCTTTGAGTCACTTGGGATTTATATCTGCTGGTCACTATGAAGAACTTGAAAGACGTGAAAACAAAAATTTATCCCTCAACTACGTGGGGAGGTAAGGAACTGCCATCGAGCTCTGAACACTTGATTCACCTTCTATTTTGAGTAAGCTTGCGACACCTAAACTTGCTTCTGCTATTAATTCTGATATGTCGCATGTTATTGATGATGCCACTTCTGCTATGCATGATACTTATGATGAAACTACTTCTATGCTTGATACTACTGTGCCACTTGGTGAATTTCTTGATGAACAACTTGCTAGGGCTAGAAAGAATGAATTTATTGAACCTGATAATATTGATGAAAGTGATGATGAAGACTCTCCCAGTAAATATGAATTGCCAGTTGTGCCCGAGGGCTATGTTATGGATGAAGAAATTGCTAGAGACTTTCTTGCTTGCAATGATAGAAGTGATCTTAAGAAATTATTAGCTAAGCTTAAACAAAAAACTCTGAATGCTAGAATGAAATATGATCCTGCTTATGCTACTTCACCTATCTTTGTTACTGATAAGGATTATAAATACTCTGTCGACCCTGATATAATTACTTTGGTTGAGTCTGATCCTTTTTATGGCTATGAATCTGACACTGTTGTGGCACATCTTACTAAATTAAATGATATAGCCACCCTGTTCACTAATGATGAGAGAACTCACTACTTTTATATCCTTAAAATATTTCCGTTCTCATTAAAGGGTGATGCTTAGATATGGTTCAATTCTCTTGATCCTAGTTGTGTGCGTAGTCCCCAGGATATGATTTATTACTTCTCTGCTAAATATTTCCCTGCTCATAAGAAACAAGCTGCTTTATGGGATATATATAATTTTGTGCAAATTGAAGAAGAGAGTCTCCCACAAGCTTGGGGGAGGCTTCTCCAATTACTTAATGCTTTGCCTGATCATCCTCTCAAGAAAAATGAAATACTTGATATCTTTTATAATGGACTAACCGATGCTTCCAGAGACCACCTGCATAGTTATGCTGGTTCTGTTTTCAGGGAAAGAACACCAGATGAAGCTGAAATTCTATTGAATAATATGTTGACAAATGAAAATAATTGGACACTTCCTGAACCAACTCCTAAGCCAACTCCGAAGAAAAGGGGTGTTCTATTTCTCAGTCATGAAGATATGCAAGAGGCAAAGAAATCTATGAAGGAAAAAGGTATTAAAGCTGAAGATGTTAAGAATTTACCTCCTATTGAAGAAATACATGGTCTTAATTTACCGCCTATTGAAGAAATATATGATCTTAATCCATTACCTATTGAAGAAACTCATGGTCTTGATAACCCGACATAGGTAGTAAAGGTAAATTCTCTCTATAGATTTGATGAAGGTGATATTCCTCACTATAAGTCTGCTAGACAATGCTTAGATGAGTTTGACAATTTTATTGTTAAACAAGAAAACTTCAATGCTTATGTTGGTAGACAATTG
Organism: Triticum aestivum; assembly: GCF_018294505.1. Classification (NCBI taxonomy): domain Eukaryota; kingdom Viridiplantae; phylum Streptophyta; class Magnoliopsida; order Poales; family Poaceae; genus Triticum; species Triticum aestivum. Next base: position 78,797,546 of record NC_057808.1, on the reverse strand, counting down.
AAACAAAATGCTTATATGATTGAACACTTGAGTGATTATATGTCTAGAGTTAAAGGTGAACTTAAACTCATTAGTAAACATGCTTCTATGGTTACCACTCAAGTAGAACAAGTACTTAAGGCTCAGAATGATTTGCTCAATGAATCGAATAGTAAGAACAATGACTATGCTGTTAGAGTGGCTACTAGAACTGGTAAAATGACTCAGGAACCTTTGTATCCTGAAGGCCACCCTAAGAGAATTGAGCAGGATTCTCAGAGAAATAATTTAGATACACCTAGTCCTTCTAAAAAGAAGAAAAGAAAAATGATAGGACTTTGCATGCTTCTAGTGAACCTATTGCTGAACCACCTGAGAATCCAAATGATATTTCTATTTCTGATGCTGAAACACAATCTGGTGATGAACATGAATCTAGTGATAATGTTAATAATAATGTTCATCATGATGCTCAACCTAGCAATGATAATGATGCAGAAATTGAACCTATTGTTGATCTTGATAACCCACAATCAAAGAATCAACGTTATGATAAGAGAGACTTTGTTGCTAGAAAACATGGTAAAGAAAGGGAGCCATGGGTTCAGAAACCCATGCCTTTTCCTCCCAAACCATCCAAGAAAAAGGATGATGAGGATTTTGAGCACTTTGCTGAAATGATTAGACCTATGTCCTTGCGTATGCGTTTCACTGATATGCTCAAAATGAATCCTTATGCTAAGTATACGAAAGAAATTGTTACTAATAAAAGAAAGATATCGGAAGCTGAAATTTCCACCATGCTTGCTAATTACACTTTCAAGGGTGGAATACCTAAGAAACTAGGAGATCCAGGAGTACCAACTATACCATGCTCCATTAAAAGAAACTATGTTAAAACTGCTTTATGTGATCTTGGAGCCGGTGTTAGTGTTATGCCTCTCTCTTTATATCGTAGACTTGATTTGAATAAGTTGACACATACTGAAATATCTTTGCAAATGGCCGATAAATCAACTGCTATACTTGTCGGTATTTGCGAGGACATGCCGGTTGTGGTTGCAAACGTTACTATTTTAACGGACTTTGTTATTCTTGATATTCCCGAGGACGATAGTATGTCTATTATTCTTGGAAGACCCTTTTTGAATACCGCATGGGCTGTTATTGATTGCAACAAAGGCAATGTCACTTTTCATGTTAATGGCAATGAGCATACGATACACTTCCCGAGGAAACAACCTCAAGTCCACAGTATCAACTCTATTGGAAAAATTCCATCTATTATTTTTGGAGGTTTTGAATTTCCTCTTCGTACTGTCAAAAAGAGATATGATATTCTTATTATTGGGGATGTGCATATCCCCGTTGAGGTAACATAGTGTTATTCGAAATTTCTCCGGTTCTATGTTATTCGGAATGAGTTTGTTAACAAGACTTGATGAACCTTGTTAGTGGATTCCTTTTGATGAGCATGAGATGGATGAAGTTAGAAAGCACAACCTTCTGTACCCTTTTTTTACTTTCTGTTATTTAGTTGAAATAAAGCAAAAATAGTATTTTCCTGTCTGTTATCTGAATTCTCCGTGCAATATAAAAATACCCCGAAAATAAAAGTTCTCCAAATGCCCTGCCAATTTAATATGATTTTTTCTGGAATATTTGAGAATATTTGGAACTGAGAACACAGCAGGAGGAGCGAGCACCTGGGCACGAGGGTCCAGGGCGCGCCCACCCCTTGGGCTCGCCCCTACCTCGTGGGCCCACGGTATCTCCCCTCCACTTATTCCTGCACCCACACACTTCTTCTTCCTCCCCGAAAATCACCAACCAGCTCAAGCACGCGTTCTAGCTCATTTTGCTGCGATTTTTGATCTCCTTGCTCAAAGCACCTCTCACAAAACTGCTTTGGGGGATTGTTCCTTGGTATGTGACTCCTCCATTGGTCCAATTAATTTTTGTTCTAGTGCTTTATTCATTGCAAATTTGTGCTGCCTAGCTGACCATGTTCTTGAGCTTGCATGTCAAATTTTTATGGTTCCAAGTAGTTCTAATGCATGATATAGGCTCTAGGCACTTGTAGGAGTAGTTGCTATCAATTTTGTTGAGTTTGGTTCACTTTTATTTGAAGTTACTAAAAATTTCAGAAATTTTTCAGAGGAAGAAATATGTTTAGGAAGATGTACCAAGGTGGTTCTTCACGGAAGCAAGGACCCAGGCTTGCAATGCGTGATGCTGATGATGAACCACCAAGGGACGCTCCAGTGCGGGCTTGTGAATGGCCTTCAGAGGACTTCATGGATCAAGCAGGAATCAAGGAAGAATTTAATGCATATTTGCGTTACGCTGATCTTGTGAGCTTTGAGGCAGATAAGTGCCGTCAGTACCACTATCTGACTAGTTCCTTTGTGAGGGGGTTTGAATTTTCATCTTCACGCAATTCTCAAACTGTCCTGTTTGACCTTTATGAAAATTATTATACTATGGACTTAGAGGATTTTACCACTTCTTGGAAACTTCCACAATGGGGTAGTACTAGTGAACCTCGCAAATCTGAATTTAGAGATTTTCTTACTAGTATAACTATGGGGGAGTCTAGAGATATAACACAAGCTACCATAGGGAGCATTCATTTTCCTGCTATACATTATTTTGCTCTCTTCATAAGTAGGTGCATAAATGGTAAGGATGAAGCATGTCACATGTGTGTCTCTGACCTCAGTGTTCTCAGGAGTGCTGTGTTAGGAGATAAACATTATAATTTGGGTGCCATTGTTGCACGTAGGTTGCATAATAATAGATTTAATGGAGATTTCTTTGGTGGAATTTATGCAACCCGTTTAGCTAATTTTCTTGGTGTAACCATACGTGAGGATGATATTGAGTTGCTTCCTGCTAATTTAGATTATGAGGCTATGGTTCGTCATCGTTTTGTTGAGAGGAACGATCAGTTCCTCCAGTACCGACTAATCTTTGACAGACGACGCACCTATCACGTCGCTCCCCCTGCTTCTAGTTTCTTTGACTTTCAGGCAAAGGGGAGATATTTCATAACCAGGGAGGAGGCGAACGAGTACGAGAGGAGGGCCGAGATAGCTCGCCTCCAAGCTCCAGCCCACAGTGCAATGACTGTTGCATCTCAGTACGACCCCAACTACAACTTTGGATATCCGCCAGGCCAGCCGTAGCAATAGACCAACTTAGGCCAAAAGCCTAATTTTGGGGGAGTACGTATTTCTCACCGACATTACATTTATGTTCACACACTCATTGCCAGTTGTCGGTGCTTATACTCTCTCATTGTAATATCCATGTTAGTTTATTTTCCTTTGTATGCTTTCTTCTTGTGTGTTTGATAAACCTTAAGAAAAACAAAAAAAATAGTTGTAGATTTAGCTAGTTTACTTTACTTGCTGTAGTAGTAATAATTAAAAAGAAAACCCAAAAACATTTCCTGTTCTTCTTTTGCTTGTTGGGAGCTTTCCCGTGTAAATAGTTTTATTTCTTTTCTTTTCTTTAGGGGTCGATAGGAGAAGACCATAATGAAAATGTTGAAGTGGCTCTTATATGCATTATTGTTGATTTAAGCAAGAGCCCATATTACCTTGTCTTCTCCTTTGAATTGAATGCTCGCAAATGCACGTGCACTATTATTATTATTCACATCATTCGGTCGTGCACGTGAAAGGCAATTATGACGATATATGATGGACTGATTGAGATGAGAGAAGCTGGTATGAACTCGACCTCTCTTGTTTTTGTAAATATGATTAGTTCATCGTTCCTGATTCAGCTTATTATGAATAAACATGTTTGCCATGACAACTGGAGATTATAGTTACTTATGCCATGCTTAATTAGCTAGGATTTTATAATGGTTTACCTTGCGTGCCAACATGCTATTAAAATGGTTGTGATGTGGTATGATAGGGTGGTATCCTCCTTTGAATGATTCAAGTGACTTGACTTGGCACATGTTCACACATGTAGTTGAAACAAATCAACATAGCCTTCACGATATTTATGTTCATGGTGGATTATATCCTACTCATGCTTGCACTCAATGTTTATTAATTTTAATGCATGTTCATGACTGTTGTCGCTCTCTAGTTGGTCGCTTCCCAGTCTTTTGCTAGCCTTCACTTGTACTAAGCGGGAATACTGCTTGTGCATCCAAATCCTTAAACCCCAAAGTTATTCCAGATGAGTCCACTATACCTTCCTATATGCGGTATCTACCTGCCGTTCCAAGTAAATTTATATGTGCCAAACTCTAAACCTTCAAATGAAATTCTATTTTGTATGCTCAAATAGCTCATGTATCAACTAGGGATGTCCGTATCTTCCATGTTAGGCGGGTTATTCTCAAGAGGAGTGGACTCCGCTCCTCACTCACGAGAAAATGGCTGGTCACCGGGATGCCCAGTCCCATGCTTTATGTAAATCAAATCAAAATAATTGCAAACAAAACTCCCCCGGGACTATTGTTAGTTGGAGTCACTCGTTGTTTCGAGCAAGCCATGGATCGATGCTTGTTGGTGGAGGGGGGAGTATAAACTTTACCATTCTGTTTGGGAACCGCCTATAATGTGTGTAGCATGGAAGATATTGCCATCTCTTGGTTGTTATGTTGACAATGAAAGTATGCCGCTCAAAATATTATTTATCTCTATTTCAAAATCGAGCTCTGGCACCTCTACAAATCCCTGCTTCCCTCTGCGAAGGGCCTATCTATTTACTTTTATGTTGAGTCATCACCCTCTTATCAAAAAGCACCAGCTAGAGAGCACCGCTGTCATTTGCATTCATTACTGTTAATTTATATTGGGTATGACTATGACTGGATCTCTTTTACCATGAATTACAATGTATAGTCAGTCCTTGATCTTTAAAGGTGCTCTGCATTTATGTTTTGCGGTCTCAGGAAGGGCTAGCGAGATACCATCTTGTTATATCATATCCAGATTGTTTTGAGAAAGTGTTGTCATCCGAGATTTATTATTATTGCTCGCTAGTTGATTATGCCATTGATATGAGTAAACATGAGACCTAAGTGTTATTGTGAATATGGTTAGTTATAATCTTTGCTGAAAACTTGAATGTTGGCTTTACATATTTACAACAACAAGAGCAAACGGAGTTTGTAAAAGTTTTTCTTTATCACTTTCAGTTTATCGACTGAATTGCTTGAGGACAAGCAAATGTTTAAGCTTGGGGGAGTTGATACGTCTCCGTCGTATCTACTTTTCCAAACACTTTTGCCCTTGTTTTGGACTCTAACTTGCATGATTTGAATGGAACTAACCTGGACTGACGCTGTTTTCAGTAGAATTGCCATGGTGTTATTTATGTGCAAAAACAAAAGTTCTCGAAATGACCTGAAACTCCACGAAGATTATTTTTGGAAATAATAAAAAATACTGGCGAAAGAATCAAGGAGAGGGGGCCCACACCCTTGCCACGAGGGTGGGGGCACGCCTGCCCCCCCGGGGTGCGCCCCCCTGCCTCGTGGGCCCCCTGGAGCTCCACCGACCTCAACTCCAACTCCATATATTCGTGTTCGGGGAGAAAAAATCGGAGAGAAAGATTCATCGCGTTTTACGATACGGAGGCGCCCCAGGCCCTAAACTCTTTCGAGAGGGCTGATCTGGAGTCCGTTCGGGGCTCCGGAGAGGGGAATCCGTCGCCATCGCCATCATCAACCATCCTCCATCACCAATTTCATGATGCTCACCGCCGTGCGTGAGTAATTCCATCGTAGGCTTGCTGGACGGTGATGGGTTGGATGAGATTTATCATGTAATCGAGTTAGATTTGTTAGGGCTTGATCCCTAGTATCCACTATGTTCTGAGATTGATGTTGCTATGACTTTGCTATGCTTAATGCTTATCACTAGGGCGCGAGTGCCATGATTTCAGATCTGAACCTATTATGTTTTCATGAATATATGTGAGTTCTTGATCCTATCTTGCAAGTCTATAGTCACCTACTATGTGTTATGATCCAGCAACCCCGAAGTGACAATAATCGGGACCACTCCCGGTGATGACGTAGTTTGAGGAGTTCATGTATTCACTATGTGTTAATGCTTTGGTCTGGTACTCTATTAAAAGGAGGCTTAATATCCCTTAGTTTCCATTAGGACCCCGCTGCCACGGGAGGGTAGGACAAAATATGTCATGCAAGTTCTTTTCCATAAGCACGTATGACTATATTCGGAATACATGCCTACATTACATTGATGAATTAGAGCTAGTTCTGTGTCACCCTATGTTATGATTGTTACATGATGAACCGCATTCGGCATAATTCTCCATCACCGATCCAATGCCTACGAGCTTTTCACATATTGTTCTTCGCTTATTTACTTTTCCGTTGCTACTGTTACAATCAATACAAAACCCAAAAAATATTACTTTTGCTACCGTTACCGTTACTTCCATACTACTTTGCTACTAAACACTTTGCTGCAGATATTAAGTTATCCAGGTGTGGTTTAATTGACAACTCAACTGCTAATACTTGGGAATATTCTTTGGCTCCCCTTGTGTCGAATCTATAAATTTGGGTTGAATACTCTAACCTCGAAAACTGTTGCGATCCCCTATACTTGTGGGTTATCAGTGTTTCCAGGCATGTCTGAATCATGCGTTGATAGGTTGCACCGGCGTTTTATAGTGCGAAAGGCATGGTGTTAAAACAGAAGGGGCCGTATGGAGTGATGAATGCCATTGCGGCTTGATCGGACTCCGCCATATTGATTTGATGGTATTCGGAGTATGCGTCGAGGAAGCACAATGAGTAGTGTCCTGTGTAGCGTCGATAATTTGATCGATGCGGGGGAGGGGGAAGGGATCCCTGGGGCAAGCCTTGTTAAGGTCCTTGAAATCGACACATAGGCGCCAGGATTTGTCCTTCTTTGGTACCATTACCAGGTTTGCTAGCCAGTCCGGATGTTTTATTTCTCTACTGAATCCGGCTTCGAGTAACTTGGCTAGCTCCTCTCCCATGGCTTGTCGCTTAGGCTCTGAGAAACGCCGAAGAGTCTGCTCGACCGGCTTGTATCCCTTTAGAATGTTTAGGCTATGCTCGGCCAGCCTGCGTGGAATTCCTGGCATGTCTGAAGGATGCCAGGCGATGATGTCCCAATTCTCGCACAAGAACTCCCGCAGTGCGGCGTCCGTTGTGGGGTTCAGCTGTGCCCCGATGGATGCTGTTTTTGTAGGGTCCGTTGGGTGGACCTGGAATTTGACTATTTCGTCCGCTGGTTTAAAAGAGGTGGACATGGGTCTTTTGTCGAGTATCACGTCGTCCCTGTCCACTTTGGAGCGCAGCGCAGTTAGTTCTTCGGCCGCGAGGGCTTCAGATAATGCCTCGATGGCCAGTGCGGCGGTTTTATTTTTGGCGCGGAGTGCTATGTCTGGATCACTAGCTAGAGTGATGATTCCATTGGGCTCGGGCATCTTGAGCTTCATGTACCCGTAATGGTATATAGCTTGGAAGATTGTGAATGCCTCCCGCCCTAAAAGGGCGTGGTATCCGCTACTGAACGGGGCCACTTGGAATGTGATTTCTTCGGACCTATAATTCTCCGGCGTGCCGAATACCACATCTAGTGTGATTTTTCCCGCACATCATGCCTCCCGACTAGGGATGATTCCTCTGAAGGTCATTCCGCTTTGCTCAATTCAGCTCTTGTCTATTTCCATTTTGCTAAGAGTCTCCTCGTAGATGAGGTTTAATCCGCTGCCACCGTCCATGATCACTTTAGTAAGCCAGAAGCCGTCCACAATTGGACTAAGGACCAAAGCGGCTGGTGCCCGGGCTGCGGAATTGAGGTTCGTCACTGGCATTGAAGGTTATGGCCGTATCGTTCCATGGATTTATTGCTGCAACGTGGCAGACTTCGGCGAGGCTGCGGAGTGCTCGCTTGCGCCTATTATTTGAGGCGAAAGTCTCGAAGACTGTCAATACTGTATTGTTATTTTCCATGGGATGGTGCTCTGTGGTATTGTTGATGAGGAGATCCTCGCCGCTCTTGGCCACCTGCCGGAGTATCCAACATGCTCTAAGGCTGTGTGTTGGCGTGGTATCCGGTGTACTATGAATTTTGCATGGCCCATTGAGCCATCCCTCCAATACAGTTCCACGCCCTGTAGTGGGCTTTGGTTTCTTTGTAATTGGATCGGGTGACTTACGAGAGTGCACCCTTTTAGTTCAGACGGGGGGTTTAGTGAGATCCGGAGGATCCCAGAATTTTGTTTGGGTTTTCCAGGCACTTTCCATCGCACAGTACTGCCGTACTATGGCCGCCAAGTCAGCGAAGTGTGCTATGTCACGGCGACTTATGGCGTTAAGGATTCCCTTGTCCGTGCAATTTTTGCAAAAGAATGAAATTGCGTCTTCCTCGCGACAGTCCTTAACCTTGCTCATTACAAGGAGGAATCTGGCCCAATAGTGATGTACTGTCTCTTGGGACTCTTGTCTAATGTGGGAAAGATCATTTATGTCTGGGTGGGTGGGTAGATTTAGGTCCAAACCCTGACCCAATCTGAGACCCAGGGGCAGAGGAGTTTCCAAGCTTGGTAGTTCAGACTCCGGGATGTTGCCCAATAGTTCTGGCCCGCTGTCCGATTCTAGGTTCGAAGCTTGGGCCATGTCCTCCCGTAGACGGGTATCCGGCTCGGAGAGCTGGGGAATCCAGACATAGTTTGTCCTCAAAATAGAGGAAGAATCGCTACATTGTTCCTCCACCACCGCTATCTGATGGGTGACCGGCGGAGAGTTAATCTCCCTTTGGTCGGGTTTAAGCCTGATCCGATCATAGTCCGTAGCGACTCCCAGGGCGGCGATGCGATCCAAGAGCTCATTCAAGTAAGAGAGCTCCATTGGATCCATCTGCTCGGTGAATCCCGAGCCGACGTGGAGGCTATTTTTGATGACCCGAGAAGTCATCGTCGGCGCGACGGCCGAACGGGCGGTCATGATGAAGCCGCCTAGTCGGAGAGTTTGGCCTATAGCCAGGGCTCCCCCAGAGGTGATGTTGTCCTTGACAACAAGACGAGCCATCAAGCCTTATCATGACGGCACAGTGGAACTCTCAATGAAAGCACCAATGTCGGTGTCAAAACCGGCAGATCTCGGGTAGGGGGTCCCGAACTGTGCGTCTAAGGCTAATGGTAACAGGAGGCGGGGGACACAATGTTTACCCAGGTTTGGGCCCTCTCGATGGAGGTAATACCCTACTTCCTGCTTGATTGATCTTGATGATATGAGTATTACAAGAGTTGGTCTACCACGAGATCGCAGAGGCTAAACCCTAGAAGCTAGCCTATGATTATGATTGTTGTTCTTGTCCTACGGACTAAACCCTCCGGTTTATATAGACAGCGGAGGGGGCTAGGGTTACATAGAGTCGGTTACAAGGGAGGAGATCAACATATCCAAATTGCCAATCTTGCCTTCCATGCAAAGGAGAGTCCCACCCGGACACGGGACGAAGTCTTCAATCTTGTATCTTCATAGTCCAACAGTCCGGCCAAAGTATATAGTCCAGCTGTCCGAGGACCCCTTAATCCAGGACTCCCTCAGGGGGGTCCACCTCGCCCTCTTGCTCTTTGGTTTCCCTGGTCTTGGCGTTGTCTTGGTTGTCTTGTGCTTTGGCTTCTCTCCGGCTTCCCTCCTTTTCCCTGCCACGTGCGGCCGTGGCGCGTGGCTCTGACTGCCCGTGCACAAGTACAGGGGTCAAAAGGAGAGCCCCTACTTTTGTACACCGACAAACGTTATGCGTGCGGATCCTACGGTTTCGAGAACTATGTAGACATGACCGAGATGAAGGAAATATGCCCTAGAGGCAATAATAAAGTTGTTATTTATATTTCCTTATTTCATGATAAATGTTTATTATTCATGCTAGAATTGTATTAACTGGAAACTTAGTACATGTGTGGATACATTGACAAACTGAGTGTCCCTAGTATGCCTGTACTTGACTAGCTCGTTAATCAAAGATGCTTAAGTTTCCTAGCCATAGACATGTGTTGTCATTTGATGAACGGGATCACATCATTAGAGAATGATGTGATGGACAAGACCCATCCGTTAGCCTAGCATAATGATCGTTTAGTTTTTATGCTATTGCTTTTTTCATAACTTATACATGTTCCTCAGACTATGAGATTATGCAACTCACGAATACCGGAGGAACACCTTGTGTGCTATCAAATGTCACAACGTAACTGGGTGATTATAAAGATGCTCTACAGGTGTATCCGATGGTGTTTGTTGAGTTGGCATAGATCAAGATTAGGATATGTCACTCCGTGTATTGGAGAGGTATCTGTGGGCCCCCTCGGTAATGCAAATCACTATGAGCCTTGCAAGCAATGTGACTAATGAGTTAGTCACAGGATGATACATTACAGAATGATTAAAGAGACTTGTCGGTAACGAGATTGAACTTGGTATGAGGATACCGACTATCAAATCTCGGGCAAGTAACATACCGGTGACAAAAGGAACAATGTATGTTGTATGCGGTTTGACCGATAAAGATCCCCGTAGAATATGTACGAACCAATATGAGCATCCAGGTTCCGCTATTGGTTATTGACCGGAGATGTGTCTTGGTCCTATCCACATAGTTCTCGAACCCATAGGGTCCGCACGCTTAACGTTCGATGATGATTTGTATTATGAGTTAAGTGATTTGATGTACCGAAGTTTGTTCGGAGTCCCGGATAAGATCACGGACATGACGAGGAGTCTCGAAATGGTCGACACATAAGGATTGATATATTGGAAGGTTATGTTTGGACACCGGAATGGTTTCGAATAGGTTCGGGCATTTACCGGAGTACCGGGGAGGTTACAGGAACCCCCCGGTGGTTAATGGGCCTTCATGGGCCCTAGTGGAAGAGAGGAGGCGGCGGCCAGGTGCAGGCACCCCCCCAAGTCCAATCCGAATTGGACTAGGGTTTGGGGGGGCGGCCCCTCTTTCCTTCTCTCCTCCTCCCCTTTCCCCCTTCTCCTTGTGGGAATAGGAAAGGGGGGGGCTGAATCCTACTTGGACCGGGAGTCCAAGTAGGACTCCCCCCTTGGCGCGCCACACCTTGGTCGGCCTCCTCCTCCCCCCTCCTTTATATACATGGGAGGGGTGAGGGAGTCCTGGACTAAGGGGTCCTCGGGTGTCCGGCCTGTTTGATATGGGCCAGACTGATGGGCTATAAAGATACAAGACCGAAGACTCTCACCTGTGTCCGGATGGGACTCTCCTTGGTGTGGAAGGCAAGCTTGGCGTCCGGATTTGAAGATTCCTTTCTTTGTAACCGACTTTGTACAACCCTAGTCCCCTCCAGTGTCTATATAAACCGGAGGGTTTAGTCCATATGGACAATCATAATCATACAAGCTAGATTTCTAGGGTTTTAGCCATTACGATCTCGTGGTAGATCAACTCTTGTAATACTCATATTCATAAAGATCAATCAAGCAGGAAGTAGGGTATTACCTCCATAGAGAGGGCCCGAACCTAGGTAAACATCGTGTCCCATGTCTCCTGTTACCATCGAGCTTAGACGCACAGTTCGGGACCGCCTACCTGAGATCCGCCGGTTTTGACACCGACATTGGTGCTTTCATTGAGAGTTCCGCTCTGTCGTCTTCAAGAGGTTCGATGGCTCCGTCAATCATCTACAACAACGATGTCCAGGGGGAGTTTTTCTCCCTGGCCAGATCTTCGTGTTCGGCGGCTTCGCACTGCGAGCCAACTCGCTTGGCCATCTAGAGCAGATCGACAACTACGCCCCAGGTCACCGGATTAGTTTTCGAAACCTGGACTATGTCGCCGACGTCCGGCGAGACTTGATCTTCCAAGGATTCGCGACTCCAACTCCCGCTCTGGCCTTAGATCCGAAACACACCGCCATGTCCGAAGATGGACTTCACAAGCCCGTCGGACTGTCTGCGGCCACCAAACCCAGTACGGAAGAGCCGATTGAAGTGGCGTCGCTGGCAACCATCACGAAGCCAGACCCCTCTCTGGGCACTGGCTCCGAACCCTCGGAGTCAGCATCGTGTGAGTCCGGCCGGGGAGTATCCCCCCCGCCGTACTCCGTGGATTTTCCTCTCTCCGAACAAACCTCGCCTTTAAGCGAGGCTCCGGACTTAATGCGATCCCTTGTCATTATAGAGGAGCAACGTCCGAACTATGCCCAGCCCGGACTAGGGGCTGAGAGCAGGGAATTTTTTCTCCCACCCACCACCCACCTTATAGCCACTTTCGGGGATTTAACCAACATGCTCGATTACGACTCCGAAGACATCAACGGTGTGGACGATGACGCCGGAGAGGAGCAGGCCCAAGGCCCACCGCATACTAGACGCTGGGCGGCCACCTCCACGTATGATATATATATACGGTGGATACATCCAAAGACAATGGCGAGGACGGCGGTAAGGATCCGTTCATGGACAATAACGCTGATAAACAACCGAAGCGACGGCATCAGTGGTGCCGTTCAAAATCACGCCGTGACAAAGAAAGCAATACCGGCACCAGAGAAAATAATACTCCGGAGAATGCCGAAGACCCAAACGCCCTCATCGAACCAGTTTCCGAACAGGAAGGTAGGGAGGAAGGGAGAGTAACCCTGACGAGCCATTTGGGAACGACGATGTGACGCCCCCGATTCAATCGTACACTAATCATGCACGCAAACGTGTACGATCAAGATCAGGGACTCACGGGAAGATATCACAACACAAGTCTAAAACATATATAAGTCATACAAGCATCATAATACAAGCCAGGGGCCTCGAGGGCTCGAATACAATTGCTCGATCATAGACGAGTCAGCGGAAGCAACAATATCTGAGTACAGACATAAGTTAAACAAGTTTACCTTAAGAAGGCTAGCACAAACTAGGATACAGATCGAAAGAGGCGCAGGCCTTCTGCCTGGGATCCTCCTAACTACTCCTGGTCGTCGGGGCTGCACGTAGTAGTAGGCACCTCCGGTGTAGTAGGAGTCGTCGTCGACAGTGGCGTCTGGCTCCTGGGCTCCAGCATCTGGTTGCGACAACCAGGTAGAAAGGAAGGGGGAAAAGAGGGAGAAAGCAACCGTGAGTACTCATCCAAAGTAGTCGCAAGCAAGGAGCTACACTACATATGCATGGGTATATGTGTAAAGGGCCATATCAGTGGACTGAACTTCAGAATGCCAGAATAAGAGGGGGATAGCTAATCCTGTCGAAGACTACGCTTCTGGCAGCCTCCATCTTGCAGCATGTAGAAGAGAGTAGATTGAAGTCCTCCAAGTAGCATCGCATAGCATAATCCTACCCGGCGATCCCCTCCTCGTCGCCCTGTTAGAGAGCGATCACCGGGTTATATCTGGCACTTGGAAGGGTGTGTTTTATTAAGTATCCGGTTCTAGTTGTCATAAGGTCAACGTACAACTCCTGGTCATCCTTTTACCGAGGGACACGGCTATTCGAATAGATAAACTTCCCTGCAGGGGTGCACCACATAACCCGACACGCTCGATCCCATTTGGCCGGACACACTTTTCTGGGTCATGCCCGGCCTCGGAAGATCAACACGTCGCAGCCCCACCTAGGCACAACAGAGAGGTCTGCACGCCGGTCTAAATCCTATGGCGCAGGGGTCTGGGCCCATCGCCCATTGCACAACTGCATGTTGCGAACGCGGCCGAAAGCAGACCTAGCCTAGTAGGCGTTCCAGTCCAATCCGGCACGCGCCGCTCAGTCGGTGACGTCACGAAGGCTTCGGCTGATGCCACGACGCCGAGTGCCCATAACTGTTCCTGCGTAGTTGGTTAGTGTGTATAGACCAAATGGCCAGACTCAGATCAAATACCAAGAACTCGTTAAGCGTGTTATTTTGAAGTAACCGCAGACGCCGTCCAGGGCCAGGCCCACCTCTCGCCTAGGTGGTCTCAACCTGCCCTGTCGCTGCGCCACAAGATCCACTCGCGGGTACTCCTACGAGCCGACCCGACTTTAGTCACCACAGGTATCATGTATAGAGTATATAAGTATATACCCGTGATCACCGCCCAAGTGATCACGGCCCGATAGTATAGCACAGCAGACGGACAAGAATGTAGGGCCACTGATGGAAAACTAGCATCCTATACTAAGCATGTAGGATTGCAGGTAAAGGTAACAATAGTAGTGGCAAGGACAGGGTATGCAGCAGAATAGGATTAACGGAAAACAGTAACATGCTACACTACTCTAATGCAAGTAGTATAGAGAAGAATAGGCGATATCTGGAGATCAAGGGGGGGGGGCTTGCCTGGAAGCTCAGCCGAGAAGGAGGGGTCATCAACACCGTAGTCGTACTGGGTGGCAGCGGCGTCGGTCTCGGTGTCTAGCGAGAGAAGAGGGGGAGAAACAATAAATACAATGCAAACAAATGCATGGCGATGCATGACATGACAAAGCGTGATGCTAGGTGTGCCCAACGCGGTACTAGGTGATACCGGCAAAGGGGGGAAACATCCGGGAAAGTATTCCCGATGTTTCGCGTTTTCGGACAGATGGACCGGAGGTGAAATGTTGCAGGTTCTGAGCAACTTCCATATAGAAAACATTTTCATCCGAGCTACGGTTTATATTCTATGAATTTTCAAAGATTAAACCATTTTCTGGAATTATTTTTATTAACAGAAATCTATTAATGCGTCAGCAATGCATCAGCATGACGTCAGCAGTCAGCTGACCCGTTTTACTAGTCAAACTGACCAATGGGTCGCACCTGTCATAGACAGTGGCCTTAACAGAGTTTAATTTCAATTAATCTAACTAATTAGATAACATGGGCCCACTGTCAGTGAGTAATCAATTTAAATTTAATTAAATTAAGCAATTTAATTAGTGTTAGGGGCGAGGCCCACCAGTCAGTGGCACTGGGCTGCCCAGTCAGCACATTGACTGGGTCAACTTGGTCAAGGGGGGCGAGCGGGGGCCATTGGGGCCACCGGTCAGTGACCAGGGTGGTGGCCCCGGGCGGCCACGTCAGCGGTGGCGGTGGCGCACCGGCGGCGGATATTACAACGGCGGCGACGCGCCGGAGTCGGCCGGAAAAAGGCCACAGAGGGCCTCCAGACCGGCGGTTTGGACCTACGGGTGCGTGCTGGCGTCGCGCACGCGATGGTGAGGACGGACGGCGCCGAGGACGGTCCGAGCATCGCCGGCGTCGTGGTTTGCGGTCGCCGGAGTTGGGCGAGGATGCAGTCGGCAACAGGGGGCACGAACGGAGGCGCGGGTGGGCTCTTTTGAACGCCGGGTCGACGCCGCGTCAAGTGGTGGTATTAGGCGATGCTGGGGAGGCCGGAGCTGGCCGGAGTAGCGACGGGGAGCGGCGGTGGCGCTCAGGCCCCGTTCAAATCGCGGCGGGAGCGTCCTAGGGGGCGGTTGGGGATGCAGCTCGGTGCTGCGCATCTCCTGGAGCACTCCAGTGACTTGCGCTGGGGCTCGGAAGCGCGTACGGAGCGCGGGTGGCGGCCCTCGCGGGCGGCGGAGCTCACCTCCGCGGGGACGGCGACGGAGCGCGCTACAGCGTGAAAGAGAGGGAAGGGAGCGACACGGAGGCTCACCTAGTGGGCACATGGTGGCCCCGTGAACGCTTAGGAGCAGCAGAAGCGGCGAAGCGGGGCGACGGTGCTCGTCGGAGCCGAGGACAATGACTTGGTCGGGGCGGTGCTGTAGCGGGCTTCGGCTCGAGCAGGTGGTCGGGGTCGTAGTAGTGGACGACGACGGCGCGTCTGAACACGGTGGCTCGTCGAGGAGGGGCCGGTGGCTACGTGGGCGAGCAAGCGGAGGCGACAGCAGTGGCGACCATGGCGGAGAGGAGAAGTAGCAGCGCTTGGGGGGAATGGGGATCTGAGAGGAGAGGCGGAGAGGGAGAGAGGCGTGGAGTGGGGGAGGGATCGAGGCGGGCACGTGGCGGCCTTATCCCCTCGCCGACGACGGCGAGTGGGTTCGGCGGGGCTACACCCCTGTTCCGACCCCGGTCGGGGGAATAGGGAAGGGGACGGGCAGGGAGGATCTGGGCTGGCTCGGGTGGGTTAGGTGGGCTGGCCCAGGTGGGTTAGGTCCAGGGGGTTGCTGTGTCTCTCTCACTTTTGTTTTCTCTAACAGTTTTCTTTTCCTTTTAAACTTTCTGTTTTCCAAAACTTTTCAGAACCAAAACAGTTTTATAAATTATAAAACTTACACCTAAAATATCAACATGTTTTAGGCTACTGCCACAATTAGTTTAGCACTTCAATAAAACAGGTTAGCATTTTTACAAATTAAAAAGCATTTAAACAAATGTTATAAGCACTGTTTTAGCTAATTTAGTGCACTTAAACACTTTGTGAAAAAGTTGGTTCACTACCAATATTAGTTATGGGATTATTTGGCACAAGATGAATATTTTAGATTTCGTGTCTGACAAATATGATTTTTTTACTTTAGATTGGATTTGAAATTGAAAAGTGATTTGGATCAAGTGAAGATTAGCAATAGTAATGTGATGACATGGCACCATTAACAGGGGATTACTGTAGCATGACACTGGGGGTGTTACAGATGACTCGGAGGACAGGAGCTATATGCTACCATCCGTAGACGAAATAAGTCTAGGAAACGAAGACTTCATCGTGCCAGAAGAACCCCTCGAGCAAGAATGCTCTAAGCAACAGCTCATCGCAACAGCGAGGAGCCTCAAAAGGAAGCAGCAACAGCTTCAAGCCGAGCAGGATACGCTCAACGACAGATGGACTCAGGTCCTAGCAGCCGAGGAATACGGCCTCGAGCGCCCGATCAAAAATTACCCGATGCACAAATTGTTACCTCAATTGGACGACGAGGCGCTGGAGCCTGTACCGTCAGCCCGTAAAGCGGCTGATCGACCACCACGTGGCCAGGACAAAGTGGCAACTCAAGCCGAACACCAGCCCGCACTACCTCACCGTAAAGGCAGAGATAAAACAACTCGGGGACATACATACAACCTACGGCAGGACCTGGACAGTAGAGTAGGTCAGACCAGATCAATCTACGGATCACGGGGGCGTGCGCCGACGCGCAACGACGGCCATCTAGCTGGACGCGACAAACATAACCACGCCCGAGCTGAAAACCGCAGACGAACTCCATCCAAGATACGTCGCGACTTGGCCCGGTATAGAGGCGCCGCACACCCCCTTTGCTTCACCGATGAAGTAATGGAACACGAATTCCCAGAAGGGTTTAAACCCACGAACATTGAATCATACGATGGAACAACAAACCCCGCGGTATGGATTGAGGATTTTCTTCTCCATATCCACATGGACTACGTTGATGATCTCCACGCCATCAAATACCTCCCACTAAAACTAAAGGGACCAGAATGGCACTGGCTAAACAACCTTCCAGAGAACTCCATTGGCAGCTGAGAGGACCTGGAAGACGCCTTCCGCGATAACTTCCAAGGTACATACGTCCGGCCACCAGATGCCGATGACTTAAGTCACATCATCCTTCACGGACAAAGACGTTGGGTCAAGAGTGATCAAGTGCTCTTCCGAACACCCCCGTATTTTATCCGAGGGGGCCGAAGCCGACGACTGGAAAACTTTCAGATTATACAAAAACGGCCGCACAGGAGGAACAGAAAATTTTTAGGCAAAAGTATAAAAACATAGCCTTAATATATCATAATATTTTTTTTACAATCTCGATACATTCACTCGAAGATCATATCCTTTGAGCATTGACTCTCTATCAAGCGGGCGCCCTCTAGGACATCTTCAAAATAAAGCTCTGGCGTGTGTTTGTCCTTGCCTCCGGGTGGACTCTTTGCTGCAATATCGGTGGCCTTCATCTTCGCCCAATACGTCTTGACACGGGCAAAGGCCATCCGTGCACCTTCAATGCACGTTGATCGCTTCACGGCGTCGATACGCAGCACCACATCCACAAGTCGCTGCACCAAACCGAAATAACTATTCGGAACTAGCTCAGTCGGCCATAGCCGGACTACGATGTCCTTCATGGCAGATCCAGATATTTTGTGGAGCTTGGCCCACTGGGCCATGTGTTCATTCAGCAGCAGCGGGCGCTTTGGCGTGCCGAGTTGTGACCAGAAAAGCTTCTCCGTTGTATACCCTTCTTGTGCTTGGTAAAACTGCGCCGCATCGGAGACACTCTTCGGCAAGTCCAAGAATGCGTCTGGAGAGCTCCACATTTGATTAAGCGGGGCATACTTCGGATCGCCGAATTTAGTCTGTAATAGAAAGGGCTTACCGGCCACTATCTCCCCGGCTTGCCGGATCTCCTCCCGAGCCGCTCTAGACTCGGATCGTGCTTCTCCCGCCTCTCGTAAGGCCTTCTCAAGTTCGGCTACGTTGGCCTTGTTCTCCTCCTCAAGTGCTTGGCATTTGCTGGTGGCATCCTTTAGATCTTGCTCTATGGAAGATATTCTCTCCTCGCACCGGCGCCGAGCAGCCTGTTCAGCCTTTAACTCCTTAGTTGCCTTCTTGGCAGCCACATTACTCATCCTGGCTTGCTCCTTGGCTCGGGCTAGCTCTGCCCGAAGGGTCTCAACTGCGGCAGCACTATCAGCAGTTGGGCATGTCTTAGTATATAATCCTCAGCTTCGTGCTCATGTTATTATACATATATATACTGGCCGCCCCAAAACATACCTTGTGCCTCGTCGAGCCGCCTGTTAAGCGTGATGTCGTCATCCGCTACGTCAAGTTCCTGCTTCAGACCTGCAACCTCTATAGTGTGGGCAGTCGCCATGGATGTAACAGCCTGTGTTCCAATTAGTTAGATTATTTCCTGGGCCTGTCTTTTTCGATCCTCTGATTGCCTCCCTTTGGACGCCAACCAGAGTCTCAGGGGCTACTATCTATACATAGGTGCATTTTGCGTATAGAGCACAATTGAAAATATTACATTACATACCTCGAAGCCTCTTAGCAGGCCTGTGAAGGCTTCATTCAATCCGCTTTTCACGGACAGAATCCTCTCAACCACCGTACCCATCAAGGTATGATGTTCCTCTGAGACGGATGCATGTTGCAACATGTCCATCAAAGTATCGCGCACCTCCGGATTCCTGGAAGCAGCTGTAGGAGTACAGACTCCCTTTGAAGGGATATGTTTACTCGACCCTAGAGTCGTCTCCGGCTGTAAACCGGATAGTCCAAGGCCTTTATTGTTGGTCCCCGTTGGGACTGCACACCCCGGACCCTCGGCGACCGAAGTTTCACCTTCGGGTATTGTCTTCATAATCCCCCGCACCACTTGTTGATCGGGAGAGATCCTCCGGGATGACACCTCGAAGTCGTCCGCCCTATAGGGCGAGGAGGCCTATGGAGGCGTCTCGCTTTCCATCATCTCCAGAAGAAGATCCTCCGAGAAAGAGGATTGTTGAGGAATACTACGTGCCGGACTGCAAAACATATATTCTAGATGTTACCCTTGTAACAGGAAAAGAACGGGATATGTTTGAAACACGCTTGTTCACTTACGATTCGGCTAAAGGCTTGTCCTTATGGAGGAACTGTGCGACAATGTTGTCTGTCGAGCCCGAACCGCCTGACAGGGGCATCTTACCTCGCTTAGGAGCCTTTACCTCCCAACCTTCGGAGGCGGCCCTTTTCTTACCATGGGGAGAAAGGATGTTAGCTTCTCCTTCTCTTTTGTCTTCGGAAGAGGGAGCCCTAATCTCCCCGGACACAGTGCCTGGTGTACCTTCAGAATGGAGGCCACCTTTGGCCTTCCTGCTCTCCTCCTTGTCCTCTTTCATCGGCACCTGGTATGGCACCGGGGCCTGCATCCTCGTTAGCACGGGACCAGCTGAGTCTTCGGCAAGAGGGGCCGAACACCTAATTCGTTCCGCCTTCTTTATCCAGCCCTGGAGGAAGATGGTTTTCTCAGTATCTTATTACGGGATATTGAACTAATCTGTGTTCAGGAATCAAGTGCTTACCGAGGTATCCGGATGGTTGCAGTCGAGGCCGATGTCCTCGGTGGTGTCCGGCCACTGTTTTCGTGTCCCGAAAATAACTTCCACATTCCTCTGTGCGTTGTGCCGAAGAAGTGTTGAAGGGTCTGTGGTCCTTCTGGATTGAACTCCCACATGCGGAGAGGCCGTAGCTGGCACGGCAGGGCTCGGCGGACTAGCATTACTTGGATTACGTTGATGAGATCGGTGTCCTTCACAAGGAGATTCCGGATGAGGCTCTGTAGTGTCTGCACTTCATCAATTGATCCCCAGTCCAACCCCTTATTGATCCATGATGCGAGCTGTATTGGAGGGCCAGATCGGAACGCAGGTGTAGCTGCCCACTTGGTACCATGGGTTCAGTGATGTAAAACCACTCCCGCTGCCATAAGTTGGAGGATTTCGTGAAAGAGCCTTTTAGCCAAAGAGCGTTGGTAAGCTTGCTCACCGTGGCACCTCCACACTCCGCTTGCTTCCCTTCGATCACCTTCGGCTTCACATTAAAGGTCTTGAGCGATAAGCCAAAGTGTGGGGGAATACGGAGAAAGGCCTCGCACATGGAGATGAACGCCGAGATGAGAAGAAAAGAGTCCGGGGCTAGATCATGAAAATCTAGTGCATAATAGAACATGAGCCCACTTACAAAGGGATGGAGAGCGAACCCCAGCCCCCGGAGGAGAAGTGGGAGATGAATACGACCCTCTCGCCGGATCTGGGGGTAGGGATAACCTGCCCTTTAGCAGGAAGCCTGTGGGGGATTTCCGCGGTCAGGTATCTTGCCGCTCGGAGCTTCGCAATATCCTCCTCTATAACAGAGGAGGCCACCCACCGGCCTTGAAGGCTGGATCCGGACATGGCTGAGAGGCTCATAGCAATTAAACCCTGGTACTGGAGCTCGAAGTTGGCAAGGTTGAGGAAGAGGCAGGCGTAGAGAAGAAAGACGGGTCTGTGCCCCTTTATAAAGGCAGTGAATATCAAACGCCTCCTCATGGGCCTTAAAACTTGCCTATTCCCAAGGGATCATGCCGATGTGACGATTGGATTACCCACGCCCGTATTGGTGAGAATCCCGCAATAAGGGGACACGATCTCTGCTTTGACAAGACGTGCCAATGGAACCACATCTCAAAACATGGAGCAGCAGGCCGAAAAACGGTTCAAAATGATGACCGGGTGGTGATGTGGCATCACGCTACAAAAAGTTGTCAGTAGATTGGACTCTTGAAATATTATACTCTCTACGGTTGTGTGTGGTACTTGTTTTGCAGAGCCGGACACGTTCTTTGTGTTCAAAGGCTGTTTTGGAGTATTCGGAGGAGGAACCCGCCTTGCCATGCCGAACACAATCTGCCCGCCAAACACCTCGTCATTGAAGCCTGGTTCAGGGGCTACGGAGGGAGTCCAGGACTAAGGGGTCCTCGGGCGTCTGGCCTGTTTGATATGGGCCGGACAGATGGGCTGTAAAGATACAAGACCGAAGACTCTCACCCGTGTTCAGATGGGACTCTCCTTGGCATGGAAGGCAAGCTTGGCGTCCAGATTTGAAGATTCCTTTCTCTGTAACCGACTTTGTACAACCCTAGTCCTCTCCGGTGTCTATATAAACCGGAGAGTTTAGTCCATATGGACAATCATAATCATACAGGCTAGACTTCTAGGGTTTGAGCCATTACGATCTCGTGGTAGATCAACTCTTGTAATACTCATATTCATCAAGATCAATCAAGCAGGAAGTAGGGTATTACCTCCATAGAGAGGGCCCGAACCTGGGTAAACATCGTGTCCCCTGTCTCCTGTTACCATCGACCTTATACACACAGTTCGGGACCCCCTACCCGAGATCCGCCAGTTTTAACACCGACAAGGGGGGCACCCCAAAGACACACAAAAGTTTCTCTTAGCCGTGTGTGGTGCCCCCCTCCACAGTTAAACACCTCGGTTATATTGTCGTAGTTCTTAGGCGAAGCCTTGCGCCGGTAAACTTCATCATCACTGTCACCACGCCGTCATGCTGACGGAACTCTCCCTCGGCCTCAACTAGATCAAGAGTTTGAGGGACATCAGCGAGATGAATGTGTGCTGATCGCGGAGGTGTCGTACGTTCGGTACTTAGATCGGCTGGATCGCGAAGACGTTCGACTACATCAACCGCGGTACTAAACGCTTCCGCTTTCGTTCTATGAGAGTATGTGGACACACTCTCCCCGCTCGTTTCTATGCATCTCCTAGATAGATCATGCGTGATCGTAGGCAATTTTTTTTAAATACTACGTTCCCCAACAGTGGCATCCGAGCCAGGTCTATGCGTAGATGCTATATGCATGAGTAGAACACAATGAGTTGTGGGCGATAAATGATAATAGTCATACTGCTTACCAGCAACGTCTTACTTTGATTCGGCGGTATTGTTGGACGAAGCGGCCCGGACCAACATTACATGACCACGTTCATGAGACTGGTTCTACCGACGTGCTTCGCACACAGGTGGCTAGTGGGTGTCTGTTTCTCCATCTTTAGTTGAATCGAGTTTGACTACACCTATTCCTTGTTGAAGGTTAAAACAGCACACTTGACGAAAAATCGATGTGGTTTTGATGCGTAGGTAAGAACGGTTCTTGCTAGAATCCCGTAGCAGCCACGTAAAACTTGCAACAACAAAGTAGAGGACATCTAACTTGTTTTTGCAGGGCTTGTTGTGATGTGATATGGTCAAGACGTGATGATATATAAATTGTTGTATGAGATGATCATGTTTTGTAACAGTTATCGGCAACTAGCAGGAGCCATATGGTTGTCGCTTTATTGTATGAAATGCAATCGCCATGTAATGGCTTTACTTTATCACTATCACTAAGCGGTAGCGATAGTCGTAGAAGCAATAGTTGGCGAGACGACAATGATGCTACGATGGAGATGAAGGTGTCAAGACGGTGACAATGGTGATCATGACGGTGCGTTGGAGATGGAGATCAAAGGCACAAGATGATGATGGCCATATCATATCACTTATATTGATTGCATGTGATGCTTATCCTTTATGCATCTTATTTTGCTTAGTACGGCGGTAGCGTTATAAGATGATCTCTCACTAAATTTCAAGGTATAAGTGTTCTCCCTGAGTATGCACCGTTGCTACAGTTCGTCGTGCCGAGACACCACGTGATGATCGGGTGTGATAAGCTCTACGTTCACATAGAACGGGTGCTAGCTAGTTTTGCACACGCAGAATACTCGGGTTAAACTTTACGAGCCTAGCATATGCAGATATGGCCCCGGAACACCGAGACCGAAAGGTCGAGCGTGAATCATATAGTAGATATGATCAACATAGTGATGTTCACCATTGAAAACTACTCCATCTCACATGATGATTGGACATGGTTTAGTTGATATGGATCACGTGATCATTTAGATGACTAGAGGGATGTCTATCTAAGTGGGAGTTCTTAAGTAATATGATTAACTGAACTTTAATTTATCATGAACTTACTACCTGATAGTATTTTGCATGTCTATGTTGTTGTAGATAAATGGCCCGTGCTACTGTTCCTTTGAATTTTAATGCGTTCCTAGAGAAAGCTAAGTTGATAGATGATGGTAGCAACTATATGGACTGGGTCCGTAACTTGAGGATTATCCTCATTGCTGCACAGAATAATTACATCCTGGAAGCACCGCTGGGTGCCAAACCCACTACAGGAGCAACTCCGGACGTTATGAACGTCTGGCAGAGCAAAGCTGATGACTACTCGATAGCTCAGTGTGCCATGCTTTACGTCTTAGAACCGAGACTTCAACGTCGTTTTGAACGTCATGGAGCATATGAGATGCTCCAGGAGTTGAAGTTAATATTTCAAGCAAATGCCCGGATTGAGAGATATGAAGTCTCCAATAAGTTCTACAGCTGCAAAATGGAAGAGAATAGTTTTGTCAGTGAACATATACTCAGAATGTCTGCGTACCACAATCACTTGACTCAGCTAAGAGTTAATCTTCCTGTTGATAGTGTCATTGACAGAGTTCTTCAATCACTGCCACCAAGCTACAGAAGCTTCGTAATGAACTATAATATGCAAGGGATGGATAAGACAATTCCCAAGCTCTTAGCGATGCTAAAGGCTACGGAGGTAAAAATCAAGAGGAGCATCAAATGTTGATGGTTAACAAGACCACTAGTTTCAAGAAAAAGGGCAAAGGGAAGAAGGGGAACTTCAAGAAGAACGGCAAGCAAGTTGCTGCTCAAGTGAAGAAGCCCAAGTCTAGACCTAAGCCTGACACTAAGTGCTTCTACTGCAAAGAGACTGGTCACTGGAAGTGGAACTGCCCCAAGTATTTAGCGGATAAGAAGGATGGCAAAGTGAAAGGTATATTTGGTATACACGTTATTGATGTGTACCTTACTAATGCTCATAGTAGCGCTTGGGTATTTGATACTGGTTCTGTTGCTCATATTTGCAACTCGAAACAGGGGCTACGGATTAAGCGAAGATTGGCTAAGGACGAGGTGACAATGCGCATGGGAAATGCTTCCAAAGTCGATGTGATCGCGGTCGGCACGCGACCTTTACATCTACCTTCGGGATTAGTTTCAGACCTGAATAATTGTTATTTGGTGCCAATGTTAAGCATGAACATTATATCTGGATCTTGTTTGATGCGAGACAGTTATTCATTTAAATCAGAGAATAATGGTTGTTCTATTTATATGAGTAATATCTTTTATGGTCATGCACCCTTGATGAGTGGTCTATTTTTATTGAATCTTGATAGTAGTGATACACATATTCATAGTATTGAAGCCAAAAGATATAAGTTCAATAGTGATAGTGCAACTTATTTGTGGCATTGCCATTTAGGTCATATTGGTGTAAAGCGCATGAAGAAACTCCATGCTGATGGGCTTTTGGAATCACTTGATTATGAATCACTTGATGCTTGCGAACCATGCCTCCGGAACAATGGAGAGAGCAACAGACTCCGGAACAATGAAACAATGTATATGGTCCAATGAGTGTTGTTTCTCGCGGCGGGTATCGTTATTTTCTGACCGTCACAGATGATTTGAGTAGATATGGGAAATGCTTCACTCTGAAACATTTGAAAAGTTCAAAGAATTTCAGAGTGAAGTGGAAAATCATCGTAACAAGAAAATAAAGTTTATTCGACCTGATCGTAGAGGTGAATGTTTGAGTTATGAGTTTAGTCTTCATTTGAAACAATGCGGAATAGTTTCGCAACTCACGCCACCTAGAACACCATAGCGTAATGGTGTGTCCGAACGTCGTAACCGCACTTTATTAGATATGGTGCGATCTATGATGTCTCTTACTGATTTACCGCTATCGTTTTGGGGTTATGCTTTAGAGACGTCCGCATTCACGTTAAATAGGGCAGCATCTAAATCCGTTGAGACGACACCATATGAAGTGTGGTTTGGCAAGAAACCCAAGTTGTCGTGTCTTAAAGTTTGGGGCTGCGATGCTTATGAGAAAAAGCTTCAACCTGATAAGCTCGAACCCAAATCGGATAAATGTGTCTTCATAGGATACCCAACGGAAACTGTTGGGTACACCTTCTATCACAGATCTGACGGCAAAATATTCGTTGCCAAGACTGGATCCTTTCTAGAGAAGGAGGTTCTCTCGAAAGAAGTGAGTGGGAGGAAAGTAGAACTTTATGAGGTAATTGTACCTTCTCCCGAATTGGAAAGTAGCCCATCACAGAAATTAGTTACAGTGATTCCTACACCAATTAGTGTGGAAGCTAATGATAATGATCATGAAACTTCGGATCAAGTTACTACTGAACCTCGTAGGTCAACCAGAATGAGAATGGCACCAGAGTGGTACGGTAATCCTGTTCTGGAAGTCATGTTACTTGACCATGACGAACCTACGAACTATGAGGAAGCGATGATGAGCCTAGATTCTGCGGAATGGATTGAGGCCATGAAATCAGAGATGGGATCCATGTATGAGAACAAAGTATGGACTTTGGTTGACTTGCCCGATGATCGGCAAGCCATAGAGAATAAATGGATCTTCAAGAAGAAGACTGACGCTGACAGTAATGTTACTATCTACAAAGCTCGACTTGTTGCGAAAGGTTTTCGACAAGTTCAAGGAGTTGACTACGATGAGACTTTCTCACCCGTAGTGATGCTTTAGTCTGTCCGGATCATGTTAGCAATTGCCACATTTTATGATTATGAAATTTGGCAAATGGATGTCAAAACTGCATTCCTTAATGGATATCTTAAAGAAGAGTTGTATATGATGCAACCAGAAGGTTTTTTCGATCCAAAAGGTGCTAACAAAGTGTGCAAGCTCCAGCGATCAATTTATGGACTGGTGCAAGCCTCTCGCAGTTGGAATATATGCTTTGATAGTGTGATCAAAGCATATGGTTTTATACAGACTTTTGGAGAAGCCTGTATTTACAAGAAAGTGAGTGGGAGCTCTGTAGCATTTCTGATATTATATGTGGATGACATATTTTTGATCGGAAATGATACTGAATTTCTGAATAGCATAAAAAGGATACTTGAATAAGAATTTTTCAATGAAAGACCTCGGTGAAGCTGCTTATATATTGGGCATCAAGATCTATAGAGATAGATCAAGACACTTAATTGGACTTTCACAAAGCACATACCTTGATAAAGTTTTGAAGAAGTTCAAAATCGACCAAGCAAAGAAAGGGTTCTTGCTTGTGTTACAAGGTGTGAAGTTGAGTCAGACTCAATGCCCGACCACTGCAGAAGATAGAGAGAAAATGAAAGTCATTCCCTATGCTTCAGCCATAGGTTCTATCATGTATGCAATGCTGTGTACCAGACCTGATGTGTGCCTTGCTAGTTGTTTAGCAGGGAGGTACCAAAGTAATCTAGGAGTGGATCACTGGACAGCGGTCAAGAACATCCTGAAATACCTGAAAAGGACTAAGGATATGTTTCTCGTTTATGGAGGTGACAAAGAGCTCATTGTAAATGGTTACGTCGATGCAAGCTTTGACACTAATCCGGACGATTCTAAATCGCAAACCGGATACGTGTTTATATTGAACGGTGGAGCTGTCAGTTGGAGCAGTTCTAAACAAAGCGTCGTGGCGGGATCTACATGTGAAGCGGAGTACATAGCTGCTTCGGAAGCAGCAAATGAAGGAGTCTGGATGAAGGAGTTCATATATGATCTAGATGTCATATTACCTAGTGCATCGGGTCCAATGAAAATCTTTTGTGACAATACTGGTGCAATTGCCTTGGCAAAGGAACCCAGATTTCACAAGAGAACCAGCACATCAAGAGACGCTTCAATTCCATCCACGATCAAGTCAAGGAGGGAGACATAGAGATTCGCAAGATACATATGGATCTGAATGTTGCCGACCCATTGACTAAGCCTCTCTCACGAGCAAAACATGATCAGCACCAAGACTCCATGGGTGTTAGAATCATTACTATGTAATCTAGATTATTGACTCTAGTGCAAGTGGGAGACTGAAGGAAATATGCCCTAGAGGCAATAATAAAGTTGTTATTTATATTTCCTTATATCATGATAAATGTTTATTATTCATGCTAGAATTGTATTAACCGGAAACTTAGTACATGTGTGGATACATAGAAAACTGAGTGTCCCTAGTATGCCTCTACTTGACTAGCTCATTAATCAAAGATGGTTAAGTTTCCTAGCCATAGACATGTGCTGTCATTTGATGAACGGGATCACATCATTAGAGAATGATGTGATGGAATTGACCCATCCGTTAGCTTAGCATAATGATCGTTTAGTTTTTCTACTATTGCTTTCGTCATAACATATACATGTTCCTCAGACTATGAGATTATGCAACTCCCAAATACCGGAGGAACACCTTGTGTGCTATCAAACATCACAACGTAACTGGGTGATTATAAAGATGCTCTACAGGTGTCTCCGATGGTGTTTTTTGAGTTGGCATCGATCGAGATTGGGATTTGTCACTCCATGTATCGGAGAGGTATCTCTGGGCCCTCTCGGTAATGCACATCACTATAAGCCTTGCAAGCAATGTGACTAATGAGTTAGTCACGGGATGATGCATTACGGAACGAGTAAAGAGACTTGCCGGTAATGAGATTGAACTAGGTATAAGGATACCGACGATCGAATCTCGGGCAAGTAACATACTGGTGTGACGCCCCCGATTTGACCATACACTAATCATGCACGCAAATGTGTACGACCAAGATCAGGGACTCACGGGAAGATATCACAACACAACTCTAAAACATAAATAAGTCATACAAGCATCATAATACAAGCCAGGGGCCTCGAGGGCTCGAATACAAGTGCTCGATCACAGACGAGTCAGCGGAAGCAACAATATCTGAGTACAGACATAAGTTAAACAAGATTGCCTTAAGAAGGCTAGCACAAACTGGGATACAGATCGAACGAGGCGCAGGCCTCCTGCCTGGGATCCTCCTAACTACTCCTGGTCGTCGTCAGCGGCCTGCACGTAGTAGTAGGCACCTCCAGTGTCGTAGGTGTCGTCGTCGACGGTGGCGTCTGGCTCCTGGACTCCAACATCTGGTTGCGACAACCAGATAGAAAGGAAAGGGGGAAAAGAGGGAGAGAAGCAACCGTGAGTACTCATCCAAAGTACTCGCAAGCAAGGAGCTACACTACATATGCATGGGTATATGTGTAAAGGGGCATATCAGTGGACTGAACTGCAGAATGCCAGAATAAAAGGGGGATAGCTAGTCCTGTCGAAGACTACGCTTCTGGCCATCTCCATCTTGCAGCATGTAGAAGAGAGTAGATTGAAGTCCTCCAAGTAGCATCGCATAGCATAATCCTACCCGGCGATCCCCTCCTCGTCGCCCTGTTAGAGAGCGATCACCGGGTTGTATCTGGCACTTGGAAGGGTGTATTTTATTCAGTATCCAGTTCTAGTTGTCATAAGGTCAAGGTACAACTCCGGGTCGTCCTTTTACCGAGGGACACGGCTATTCGAATAGATAAACTTCCCTGCAGGGGTGCACCACATAACCCAACACGCTCGATCCCATTTGGCCGGACACACTTTTCTGGGTCATGCCCGGCCTCGTAAGATCAACACGTCGCAGCCCCACCTAAGCACAACAGAGAGGTCAGCACGCCGGTCTAACCTATGCGCGCAGGGGTCTGGGCCCATCGCCCTATGCACACCTGCACGTTGCGTACGCGGCCGGAAGCAGACCTAGCCCCTAGTAGGCGGTTCCAGTCCAATCCGGCGCGCGCCACTCAGTCGCTGACGTCAAAAGAGCTTCGGCTGATACCACGACGCCGGGATACCCATAACTACTCCCGCGTAGATGGTTAGTGCGTATAGACCAAATGG
This sequence comes from Triticum aestivum, assembly GCF_018294505.1. Classification (NCBI taxonomy): domain Eukaryota; kingdom Viridiplantae; phylum Streptophyta; class Magnoliopsida; order Poales; family Poaceae; genus Triticum; species Triticum aestivum. The sequence goes on along the minus strand of NC_057808.1, from coordinate 78,768,183 downwards.
CCAGACTCAGATCAAATACCAAGATCTCGTTAAGCGTGTTAAGTAACCGCGAACGCCGACCAGGGCCAGGCCCACCTCTCACCTAGGCGGTCTCAACCTGCCCTGTCGCTCCGCCACAAAGATCCACTCGCGGGTACTCCTACGAGCCGACCCGACTTTAGTCATCACATGTGTCATGTATATAGTATATAAGTATATACCCGTGATCACCGCCCAGGTGATCACGGCCCGATAGTATAGCACAGCAGACGGACAAGAATGTAGGGCCACTGATGGAAATCTAGCATCCTATACTAAGCATGTAGGATTGCAGGTAAAGGTAACAACAGTAGTAGCAAGGATAGGCTATGCATCAGGATAGGATATCGAAAAGCAGTAACATGCTACACTACTCTAATGCAAGCAGTATAGAGAAGAATAGGCGATATCTGGTGATCAAGGGGGGGGGCTTGCCTGGTTGCTCTGGCAAGTAGGAGGGGTCGTCAACTCCGTAGTCGAACTGGGCAGCAGCAGTGTCGGTCTCGTAGTCTACCGGAGAGAAGAGGGGGGAAGAAACAGTAAATACAATGCAAACATAAGCATGACGATGCGTGACATGACAATGAGCGGTGCTAGGTGTGCCTAACGCGACAGTAGGTGGTACCGGCGAAGGGGGGGAACATCCGGGAGGTATTCCCGATGTTTCGCGTTTTCGGACAGACGGACCGGAGGGGGAAAGTTGCTAGTTCGATAGGCTAGGGAGGTGTGGTGGATGAACGGACTGCGTATTCGGATTCGTCTCGTCGTTCTGAGCAACTTTCATATAGAAAACATTTTCATCCGAGTTACGGTTTAAAAGATATGAATTTTCAAAGTTTAGTTGAATTTCTGGAATTATTTAAATTAAGCAAAAATGGATTATGACGTCAGCATGAGGCAATGCTGACGTCAGCAGGTCAACAGGTCGGCTGACCAGTCAAACCAGACAGGTGGGTCCAGTGGGACCCACATGTCAGCCTCTATTAGTCTAATATTAATTTAGACTAAACTAACAGTCTAATTAGAGGGGTGGGCCCCATATGTCAGTGAGTGATTAGTTAATCTAATTATTTTTATTTATAAAACATTTTTCTTTTTCTCTCTTTTTTTTTAATTTTGCGGCGGGGCCCGCATGTCAGTGGCTGGGCCTGCCCAGTCAGCAGTTGACTGGGTCAACCCAGTCAACTGGGACCCACGGGGCCCACTGGCAGTGGCCCTGGGGTGGCCCCAGGCCGGCCACGTCGGCGGCCGGCGCCGGAGCAACTCCGGCGACCAAAACAGCGGCGGCCCCTCGCCGGAGTTGGCCGGAATCGCGCTACGGGGCTCGGGGAGGAGCGGGGCTAGGCCCATTCGAAAGGGCTCGCAGCGCCGCATCCAGGGGTGGCCGGGGCTTCGCCGGACTTGGCCGGAATCGGCGCCGGCGAGCGTCGGAGGCGGCGGCGCGCACGGGTGCCCGACGGAAACGAGGCTACGGCGGGCTATCGAGCAAGCGGAGGGGCTGGGGGGCATCTACGCGAGGTGGGGAGTGCAACGGGCTTGAGCCCGTGACCAAAAGGTCACCGGAGCCTCGCCGGCGGCGAGCTCCGCGGCGCGGCGTTCGGGCGCGCGTGGGGAAGCCGCTAGGGGGCGCGCGAGAGAGAAAGGACAGGGGAGGAGGGGGAGAGGCTCACCGCGCGGCACACGGAGGCCGGTGAGAGGCTTAGGAGCAGCAGGTCGGCGCCGGGGAAGAAGGGGGTCGCCGGCGTCCGAAGTTGAAGACGAGCTCGGGTAGGTCGTTGCAGGGGCTCCGGTCTCCAACGGGCTGCACCAGACGAAGCAGCGGGCGACGGCGGTCCTTGGAGACACCGTGGGGCGGCGAGGTGGGCACGGTGGCCGTGTGAACGACGGTGAACGGCGGCGGCCGCGTCGGGCGTGGGGAAGGAAGGAGTGGCGCGGATCTGGGGGGAGAAGAGAGAGGCGCAGGGGCCGAGAGGAGAGCGGGGGCGAGTGGGAGAGAGGCCCGAGGAGGCGGGGGGAGCTGGCGTCCTTATCCTCCCCGTCGCCGGCGAGGGGGTGCGGCGGGGACTGCCCCTGTTCCGACCCCGGTCGGGGGAACAGGGAAGGGGGCGAGCGGGAGTGGTGGGCTGGGCCGGGGGTCGGCCCAGTTGGGCCAGGGGTGCTGTGGGGGGGGCCTTCTCCTTTTTTCTTTTTCTTTGTCTGTTCTGTTTTCTGTTGTATTTTCTTTTTATTTATTTATTTTCTTTTCTGTTTTATTTCATTTAAAAGTATTTAGGTATTTTATAAAAATGTGTTTTCTCCACCATAATTATCAGTGCAATTTCTGGCATGGCCCGAACATTTTTGTTTAAATTTTTGAAAACTTTTATTTTCCACTTTAAATTTAATTGAAGTTTGAATTAGGAGTTTGAAAAGAAATGTGTTTCAAATGTGAGCAAGCCCTGTTTAGCAACATGATTAGCTTAATCACAGAGGGTTACTGTAGCATGATTCTCGGGGTGTTACAAATCTCCTCCACTACAAGAAATCTCGTCCCGAGATTTAGGAGGTAGAAGGAAACAGTGCGGGGTATTCTTCGTGCAGACGATCCTCTCGTTCCCAAGTGGCCTCATCTTCAGAATGGTGCGACCACTGGACTTTGAGAAACTTCATCGCCTTCTGACGTGTGCGGCGTTCAACTTGGTCGAGAATGCGGACCGGATGCTCCTTATAGGAGATGTCTTGCTGCAATTCGAGCACTTCATGATCCACAGCTCGGATTGGGTCCTTGAAGCAACGGCGGAGCTGTGACACATGGAACACATCGTGAACCTGAGAAAGGTTCGGCGGTAGCTCCAGTTGGTATGCCACTTTTCCACGCCTTTCGAGAATAGTGAATGGGCCAATATAGCGAGGAGCTAGTTTGCCCTTGATCCCGAAGCGGTGAGCACCCTTCATAGGTGTGACTCGAAGATAAGCCTTTTCGCCAGGTTGATAGACCATGTCTTTATGATGACGGTCATACTGACTCTTCTGACGTGACTGAGCAGTCTTGAGATTCTCGCGAATAATGCGGACTTGTTCTTCGGCATCTTGGATAATATCCGGACCGAAGAGTGGGTGTTCCCCAGTTTCTGACCAGTTCAGAGGGGTTCGGCACTTTCGTCCATATAACACTTCAAAGGGGGCCATCTTCAGACTAGCTTGATAGCTATTATTATAAGAGAACTCAGCATACGGGAGAGATTCCTCCCATTTCTTGCCGAAGGAAATAACACAAGCTCGAAGCATATCTTCGAGAACTTGGTTGACGCGTTCAACTTGCCCTTGCGACTGAGGATGAAACGCAGTACTGAATGACAGATGAGTTCCCATAGCTTCTTGGAAACTTGCCCAGAATCTTGAAGTGAATAAGCTGCCACGGTCTGAACTGATAACCAATGGAATACCGTGGAGTGAAACAATCCTGGACATATAGAGCGTTGTCAGTTGACTAGCAGTGATCGTTTCCTTGACCGCCAGGAAATGTGCAACTTTGGAAAGCCGGTCAATGACGACAAGAATAGCATCATTACCTTTCTGTGACTTGGGAAATCCAGTGACGAAGTCCATCTCAACATGGTCCCATTTCCATTCAGGAATAGAGATAGGTTGCAGAGTTCCAGTAGGCCTTTGATGTTCTGCTTTGATACGACGGCAAACGTCACACTCAGCAACATAACGAGCAATGCCTTGCTTCATATTAGACCACCAGATCTCTGACGGATGTCTTGGTACATCTTTGTACTACCAGGATGGATACATAGAGGCGTATCATGAGCTTCTTTCATAACTTCCTGTGTCATATCCAGGTTTTTCTCTGCACATGGCACCACTAGGCGGCCCTTGAAGTATAAGGTGCCATCTTCAGCAATGGTGAAGAATGAGGGCTTTCCTTCTGCGAGGTAGCGCTTAATCTTGTGGGCTTCAGAGTCATACTTCTGTAGCCTTTTGATGCTATCCACGAGATCTAGTTTAGCAACTAGGGTATTGAGGGAACCCTGGGTAACAACGTGGAGGTTCACCTTGCCAAACTCCTTAGGAGGGGGAGCGAGTGCACCCGGAGGAACAATATGGAGGTTCAGCTTCCTGAATTCTTCAACAAGCGAGGGCTGAACTTTGTGAACCTGGAGGTGGTTGCAGTAAGACTTGCGGCTCAAGGCATCAGCCATTACATTAGCCTTGCCTGGCGTATAGGAAATACCCAAGTCAAAGTCTGCAACAAGCTCCATCCATCTCTGTTGACGGAGGTTCAGATCTGGCTGAGTAAACAGATATTTCAGGCTTTGGTGGTCAGTGAAGATCTCGCAACGATTACCGAGAAGGTAATGTCGCCACTGCTTCAGCGCATGAATGACAGCAGCAAGTTCGAGGTCGTGAACTGGGTAGTTCTCTTCGTGAGGGCACAATTGCCGAGAGGCGTAAGCAATCACTTTGCGGTCTTGCATTAGGACACAGCCTAATCCTTGACGGGAAGCGTCGCAGTAAATGACAAAGTCCTTCTTAGTATCAGGTGGAGCTAGAACTGGAGCAGAAGTCAACTTGTCTTTGAGTGCCTGGAAACTTTCCTGACATTTGTCTGTCCATTGGAACTTGACACCCTTATGCAACAGGTTAGTCAGAGGCCTGGCGATCTTAGAGAAGTTCTCGACGAATCGACGGCAATAGCTGGCGAGACCGAGAAAACTTCTGACTTGCTTAACGTTCTTGGGAGGAGTCCAATCAAGAATAGCCTGAACTCGCTCGGGGTTGACGGCAATACCATCCTTAGAGATGACATGCCCAAGATAGGTTACTTCCGGTAGCCAGAATTCACATTTGGAGAACTTGGCATATAGTTGATGCTCTCGTAGCTTCTCCAGCACAAGTCGAAGATGTTCGGCATGTTCTTCTTCGTTCTTGGAAAATACCAGGATATCATCCAGATATACCACGACGAACTTGTCGAGGTAATCCATGAATATATAGTTCATCAGACGAGAGAAGGTGGCTGGAGCATTGGTTAAACCGAAAGACATGACGGTGTACTCGTATGAACCATAGCGAGTCACGAAGGCGGTCTTTGGGATATCCTCTTCTCGAACACGGATCTGGTGGTAGCCCAACCTCAAGTCGAGCTTAGAGAACACTGACGAACCCGCCAATTGATCATACAGATCATTGATCCGAGGAAGAGGGTATTTATTCTGAATGGTAGCTTGGTTTATAGGACGGTAGTCTTGAACTAACCGGTTTGTCCCATCCTTCTTCTTGACAAAGAGAGAAGGTGCTCCCCAAGGAGAGGAACTTGGGCGAATGAATCCTTTACGAAGAGATTTGTCGATTTCCTCCTTAAGCTCAAGGAGTTCATGCGGCGGCATTTTGTAGGGTCGCTTGGCTATAGGAGTGGTGCCTGGTTTCAAGTCGATGATGAATTCGACAGCTCTAGCAGGGGGAATCCCTGGAAGTTCTTCAGGGAAGACGTCGAGGAATTCATGCACGACGGGAATGTTTTCAATGCCCTCGAGTGGTGCAGCGTTCAATGCATTCAATGCATAGAGCCTTGCCTCGGCATTTTGCACCAGATGAGCTTGGTAAGCAACTATTTCATCTGAAGGGTGTAGCAGATGGACGGTCTTAGTGGCGCAAACTATAGAAGCAGTATGCGCTTTCAACCAATCCATACCCAAAATGAGGTCGATGTTAGACGACTTCAGGATAATGGGAGAGGCATAGAATTCCAGCCCTTCGATTTCCACGGGGACATCGATGCCAACCAAGGAGGTTTGACACTGTCCCACGGGGGTTTTGACCAATACAGAGGTGTTCATCTCCTCACATTTAACGTCGTGCTTGTATGCAAAATCTTCTGACATGAATGAATGCGATGCACCTATATCAAATAAAACGGATGCTGGTACTGAATTTACGAGGAGTGTACCCATCACAGTAGCAGGCTGATCTTGAGCTTCGTTGAGATCAACGTGGTTGGCATGAGCACGACCATAAGACTTAGCATTGTTGTTGCGGGGCTGGTTGTTACCACGGCCCGTTGCTGGAAGGGCAAGTTGATTCTGATTCTGATGGCAGTCCCTGGCACGGTGACCTGGTTGTCCACACTTGTAGCATAGACCATTATTGGGAGTGGGAACAGGAGCTTGGGATGGTGGAGCTGGAAGTCTTGACTCCCTAGAGGGTGGTGGAGGCAGACGAGGTGCAGCATAGGTCTGCCTTGGGGCAGATGCATTTGGACGGTACATGCTGTTCGGGATCCATATCTTACGCTTCTGTGGGGGCGAGCCCGAAGATGAGCCCGTGTCACGGTTGCGCCTGTGAGAGCTCTGGTATTCCTGCAGACCAGTTTTGACATTGATGGCCTTGTTCACCAAGGTGGCGAAATCAACAAAGTCATGCACTAGAAGTGCGAGCTTGATGTCAGCTTGAAGGCCATCACGGAACTTCTCCTATCTGCGTGCATCAGTTGCAATGTCTTCTTCAGCATAGCGGGACAAGTCCAGAAACTCCCGCTGATAAACTTCGACAGTTTTGTTGCCTTGGGTGAGGTTGCGGAACTCACGCTTCTTCCGGTCCATGACTCCTTGAGGAATGAAGCGGGCATGGAATGCAGCTTGGAAGTCTGGCCAGGTGATGATTGTTCCAGCTGGCAGAGTACGCATGTGGCTGTCCCACCATTGAGCTGCGGGTCCCTTCAAGAAGAAGGAAGCAAAGGTGACATAGCTGGCAGGGGCTACATCAGCAGACTCCATCTCATAGGTGATGTCACGGAGCCAGTCATCAGCATCCAGAGGCTGAGTTGAGCTGCGGTAGATGGTTGGGTTGAGGCGTATGAAATCTTGAAGAGTCACTTGAGCTGGCTGCTGGTTCATATTGGGGCGAGGAAACTGAGCCATCATATTTTCCATGAACTGGCGGTTCAGTTCAAACTGTTGGATCATACCAGCCATGTACTCAGGTGGTGATGGGGCATCGCCACCACGACCACGACCACCTGGTCTAACCATCCTGCTAATATATAACAGGGGGTAGTTCAGCACTGAGAAATATTTGCAAAGACAAGAATCATTCATGATGAAACATGCATAACGAAAGGAGCACGATAGCTACTACATAGTAGTCGGCATAACTTACAAAAGGGGTCATGCATAGAGTTCAATACATAGAGTTCAGTACATAGACTAAAACATCATAGGCGGCACACAGGCTCGCGGCGACTGCAACTAATACTACAAGCAAGCCTACATCAGTCCCAAGAGGTACTGTGGAGGTAATCGTAGCCCGACAGCTGGTAGTGAGGCAACGGATAGCCCTCGACGTCAGCAGACTGGGGGCCGCGGATACTCAGGTGTAGAGCCCGACGCTCAGGTGGCAGAAGAGGACCAAGTGCGGGAGAGTAGCCTCCCACCTCTGGCCAACCGACACCGTGGGGCATCACGGTCCTGGCTGGGTAGATCGCAGTACGTGGTACCTGTCCAGACCGGACAAAGGGGTGCAGCAGCGTCAGAGCTCGGTAAAGGTGCTGACGGGTGGTGTACATCTCGTGCCGAAGAGCTCGGTTAGCTCGATCCAGCCCATCAGCATGCAGAACCAGGTGCTGATGGTAGAAGGGCTCTCGGGTGACAGTGGAGTAGGCAGCAGTATAGTATCCCTCCGCACCAACATCAGAGGCGATAGCAATGTGCCTGAAAGGGGAGGTGTCCAACTCCTGATACTCTCCACGAAGATGTGTCAGAGCAGCATAGGCAGCATCGTGGACAGCCATATCGATGGTCACACCAACACCATGTGCGGTGTGCAGCACAGTAGTGGAGTCGTACTCCCGAGAGTAGAGGTGGACGATGGCACGGTACTGCTCCTGGTTAAAGTCCTGGTACTCCTCGTAGACGGTGTACTCAGGGTGCCAGCGATAACCCAGATAGGTCATCATCTCAGCTAGCACCGCAGGTGATCCCGAGGCACCAATGGCCGTCGTGTGGCGAACGACCTTCCTCGTGGGTTCCATCTGAAAGCAAAGACGTTTCAAAGGAGTCAAATGACAGTGTGTGAATTGTTCAAAATACTACTCTAAGAAACAACTATGGTTTATCCAACTTTGGGGTGAACGCGGTCACGGGATCCTAGTGTTAAAGTTAGTAAATTCGTTTAACCCGAGTAGAAGAGAGTTCAGAGTCCCGGAGTAAAGGTCGAGGAGTAAAAGATACTAGTACCACCCAATAGCGACGTGGGCCCGTAAGACACACAGCCATGTTAGTAAAAGTTTTGTAATGTCTAGACTCGACTTCGGCCAAGGAGTGTGGAAAGGGGGGTTCCTACAGGCAGTCGGCTCTGATACCAACTTGTGACACCCCCGATTTGACCGTACACTAATCATGCACGCAAATGTGTACGACCAAGATCAGGGACTCACGGGAAGATATCACAACACAACTCTAAAACATAAATAAGTCATACAAGCATCATAATACAAGCCAGGGGCCTCGAGGGCTCGAATACAAGTGCTCGATCACAGACGAGTCAGCGGAAGCAACAATATCTGAGTACAGACATAAGTTAAACAAGATTGCCTTAAGAAGGCTAGCACAAACTGGGATACAGATCGAACGAGGCGCAGGCCTCCTGCCTAGGATCCTCCTAACTACTCCTGGTCGTCGTCAGCGGCCTGCACGTAGTAGTAGGCACCTCCAGTGTCGTAGGTGTCGTCGTCGACGGTGGCGTCTGGCTCCTGGGCTCCAACATCTGGTTGCGACAACCAGATAGAAAGGAAAGGGGGAAAAGAGGGAGAGAAGCAACCGTGAGTACTCATCCAAAGTACTCGCAAGCAAGGAGCTACACTACATATGCATGGGTATATGTGTAAAGGGGCATATCAGTGGACTGAACTGCAGAATGCCAGAATAAAAGGGGGATAGCTAGTCCTGTCGAAGACTACGCTTCTGGCCATCTCCATCTTGCAGCATGTAGAAGAGAGTAGATTGAAGTCCTCCAAGTAGCATCGCATAGCATAATCCTACCTGGCGATCCCCTCCTCGTCGCCCTGTTAGAGAGCGATCACCGGGTTGTATCTGGCACTTGGAAGGGGTGTATTTTATTCAGTATCCAGTTCTAGTTGTCATAAGGTCAAGGTACAACTCCGGGTCGTCCTTTTACCGAGGGACACGGCTATTCGAATAGATAAAACTTCCCTGCAGGGGTGCACCACATAACCCAACACGCTCGATCCCATTTGGCCGGACACACTTTTCTGGGTCATGCCCGGCCTCGTAAGATCAACACGTCGCAGCCCCACCTAGGCTCAACAGAGAGGTCAGCACGCCGGTCTAAACCTATGCGCGCAGGGGTCTGGGCCCATCGCCCTATGCACACCTGCACGTTGCGTACGCGGCCGGAAGCAGATCTAGCCCCCTTAATACAAGCGCGAGCTTACGGTCCAATGCGGCGCGCGCCACTCAGTTGCTGACGTCAAAAGAGCTTCGGCTGATACCACGACGTCGGGATACCCATAACTACTCCCACGTAGATGGTTAGTGCGTATAGACCAAATGGCCAGACTCAGATCAAATACCAAGATCTCGTTAAGCGTGTTAAGTAACCGTGAACGCCGACCAGGGCCAGGCCCACCTCTCACCTAGGCGGTCTCAACCTGCCCTGTCGCTCCGCCACAAAGATCCACTCGCGGGTACTCCTACGAGCCGACCCGACTTTAGTCATCACATGTGTCATGTATATAGTATATAAGTATATACTCGTGATCACCGCCCAGGTGATCACGGCCCGATAGTATAGCACAGCAGACGGACAAGAATGTAGGGCCACTGATGGAAAACTAGCATCCTATACTAAGCATGTAGGATTGCAGGTAAAGGTAACAACAGTAGTAGCAAGGATAGGCTATGCATCAGGATAGGATATCGGAAAGCAGTAACATGCTACACTACTCTAATGCAAGCAGTATAGAGAAGAATAGGCGATATCTGGTGATCAAGGGGGGGGCTTGCCTAGTTGCTCTGGCAAGTAGGAGGGGTCGTCGACTCCGTAGTCGAACTGGGCAGCAGCAGTGTCGGTCTCGTAGTCTACCGGAGAGAAGAGGGGGGAAGAAACAGTAAATATAATGCAAACATAAGCATGACGATGCGTGACATGAAAATGAGCGGTGCTAGGTGTGACCTAACGCGACAGTAGATGGTACCGGTGAAGGGGGGAAACAACTGGGAGGTATTCCCGATGTTTCGCGTTTTCGGTCAGACGGACCGAAGGGGGAAAGTTGCTAGTTCGATAGGCTAGGGAGGTGTGGTGGATGAACGGACTGCGTATTCGGATTCGTCTCGTCGTTCTGAGCAACTTTCATATAGAAAACATTTTCATCCGAGTTACGGTTTAAAAGATATGAATTTTCAAAGTTTAGTTGAATTTCTGGAATTATTTAAATTAAGCAAAAATGGATTATGACGTCAGCATGAGGCAATGCTGACGTCAGCAGGTCAACAGGTCGGCTAACCAGTCAAACCAGACAGGTGGGTCCAGTGGGACCCACATGTCAGCCTCTATTAGTCTAATATTAATTTAGACTAAACTAACAGTCTAATTAGAGGGGTGGGCCCCATATGTCAGTGAGTGATTAGTTAATCTAATTATTTTTATTTATAAAACATTTTTCTTTTTCTCTCTTTTTTTTTAATTTTGCGGCGGGGCCCGCATGTCAGTGGCTGGGCCTGCCCAGTCAGCAGTTGACTGGGTCAACCCAGTCAACTGGGACCCACGGGGCCCACTGCAGTGGCCCTGGGGTGGCCCCAGGCCGGCCACGTCGGCGGCCGGCGCCGGAGCAACTCCGGCGACCAAAACAGCGGCGGCCCCTCGCCGGAGTTGGCCGGAATCGCGCTACGGGGCTCGGGGAGGAGCGGGGCTAGGCCCATTCGAAAGGGCTCGCAGCGCCGCATCCAGGGGTGGCCGGGGCTTCGCCGGACTTGGCCGGAATTGGCGCCGGCGAGCGTCGGAGGCGGCGGCGCGCACGGGTGCCCGACGGAAACGAGGCTACGGCGGGCTATCGAGCAAGCGGAGGGGCTGGGGGGCATCTACGCGAGGTGGGGAGTGCAACGGGCTTGAGCCCGTGACCAAAAGGTCACCGGAGCCTTGCCGGCGGCGAGCTCCGCGGCGCGGCGTTCGGGCGCGCGTGGGGAAGCCGCTAGGGGGCGCGCGAGTGAGAAAGGACAGGGGAGGAGGGGGAGAGGCTCACCGCGCGGCACACGGAGGCCGGTGAGAGGCTTAGGAGCAGCAGGTCGGCGCCGGGGAAGAAGGGGGTCGCCGGCGTCCGAAGTTGAAGACGAGCTCGGGGAGGTCGTTGCAGGGGCTCCGGTCTCCAACGGGCTGCACCAGACGAAGCAGCGGGCGACGGCGGTCCTTGGAGACACCTTGGGGCTGCGAGGTGGGTACGGTGGCCGTGTGAACGACGGTGAACGGCGGCGACCGCGTCGGGCGTGGGGAAGGAAGGAGTGGCGCGGATCTGGGGGGGAGAAGAGAGAGGCGCAGGGGCCGAGAGGAGAGCGGGGGCGAGTGGGAGAGAGGCCCGAGGAGGCGGGGGGAGCTGGCGTCCTTATCCTCCCCGTCGCCGGCGAGGGGGTGCGGCGGGGACTGCCCCTGTTCCGACCCCGGTCGGGGGAACAGGGAAGGGGGCGAGCGGGAGAGGTGGGCTGGGCCGGGGGTCGGCCCAGTTGGGCCAGGGGTGCTGTGGGGGGGGGCTTCTCCTTTTTTTGTTTTTCTTTGTCTGTTCTGTTTTCTGTTGTATTTTCTTTTTATTTATTTATTTTCTTTTCTGTTTTATTTCATTTAAAAGTATTTAGATATTTTATAAAAATGTGTTTTCTCCACCATAATTATCAGTGCTATTTCTGGCATGGCCCGAACATTTTTGTTTAAATTTTTGAAAACTTTTATTTTCCACTTTAAATTTAATTGAAGTTTGAATTAGGAGTTTGAAAAGAAATGTGTTTCAAATGTGAGCAAGCCCTGTTTAGCAACATGATTAGTTTAATCACAGAGGGTTACTGTAGCATGATTCTCGGGGTGTTACAACTGGTGACAAAGGGAACAATGTATGTTGTTATGCGGTTTGACCGATAAAGATCTTCGTAGAATATTGATGACCCACAAGTATAGAGGATCTATCATAATCCTTTCGATAAGTAAGAGTGTCGAACCCAACGTGGAGCAGAAGGAAATGACAAGCAGTTTTCAGTAAGGTATTCTCTGCAAGCACTGAAATTATCGGTAACAGATAGTTTTGTGATAAGGTAAGTCGTAATGAGTACAAAGTAACAAAAGTAAACAAGGTGCAGAAAGGTGGCCCAATCCTTTTTGTAGCAAAGGATAAGCCTAGAAAAACTCTTATATAAAGGAAAGCGCTCCCGAGGACACATGGGAATTATCGTCAAGCTGGTTTTCATCATGCTCATATGATTCGCGTTCGTTACTTTGATAATTTGGTATGTGGGTGGACCGGTGCTTGGATACTGCCCTTCCTTGGACAAGCATCCCACTTATGATTAACCCCCCTCGCAAGCATCCGCAACTACGAAAGAAGAATTAAGGTAAACCTAACCATAGCATGAAACATATGGATCCAAATCAGCCCCTTACGAAGCAACGCATAAACTAGCGTTTAAGCTTCTGTCACTCTAGCAACCCTTCATCTACTTATTACTTCCCAATGCCTTCCCCTAGGCCCAAACAATGGTGAAGTTTCATGTAGTTGACGTTCACATAACACCACTAGAGGAAAGACAACATACATCTCATCAAAATATCGAATGAATACCAAATTCACATGACTACTTATAACAAGACTTCTCCCATGTCCTCAGGAAGAAACGTAACTACTCACAAATCATATTCATGTTCATAATCGGAGGGGTATTAATATGCATAAAGGATCTAAACATATGATGTTCCACCGAATAAACCAACTAGCATCAACTACAAGGAGTAATCAGCACCACTAGCAACCCACAGGTACCAATCTGAGGTTTTGAGACAAAGATCGGATACAAGAGATGAACTAGGGTTTGAGAATAGATGGTGCTGGTGAAGATGTTGATGGAGATTGACCCCCTCCCGATGAGAGAATCGATGGTGATGACGATGGTGACGATTTCCCCCTCCCGGAGGGATGTTTCCCCGGCAGAACAGCTCCGCCGGAGCCCTAGATTGGTTTCGCCAGGTTCCGCCTCGAGACAGCGGCAATTCATCCCCAAAGCTTCCTTCTTATTTTTTCCAGGGCAAAAGACACCGTATATCAGAAGATGGGCATCGGGGGGCTTCCAGGTGGCCCACGAGGTAGGGGCGCACCCGGGGCGGTAGGGCGCGCCCTCCACCCTCATGGACAGTGGGTGGCCCCCCTCTGGTGCTTTCTTCGCCCAATATTTTTTAGATATTCCAAAACTAACTTTCGTGGAGTTTCAGGACTTTTGGAGTTGTGCAGAATAGGTCTCTAATATTTTCTCCTTTTCCAGCCCAGAATTCCAGCTACCGGCATTTTCCCTCTTCATGTAAACCTTGTAGAATAAGAGAGAAAAGGCATAAGTATTGTGACATAATGTGAAATAATATCCCATAATGCAATAAATATTGATATAAAAACATGATGCAAAATGGTTGTATCAACTCGCCCAAGCTTAGACCTCGCTTATCCTCAAGCGGAATCCGATATCGAAAAATATGTCCACATGTTTAGAGATAGAGGTGTCGATAAAATAAAATATGGACATGAGGGCATCATGATCATTCTTAAAACAGCAACATATATATATTGTCATATGATTTCTTATGCTAAAGTAACAATCTATTCACAGTGTAAAGTATGAATCAAAAACTTCATTGAAAACTAACAAACTATAATCTCAGTCATTGAAGCAATTGCAATTTATCATAACATCGGAAAGAGTCAATATAAGAGCTTTTCAGCAAGTCCACATACTCAACAATCATTTAGTCTTTCACAACTGCTAACACTCACGCAATACTTATGGGTATGAAGTTTTAATCGGACACAGAGAAAGATAGGGGCTTATAGTTTTGCCTCCCAACCTTTTACCTCAAGGGTAATGTCAACAATAATGCTTCATGAAAACCCACATCCAATTCGATATATATATATATATATATATATATATATATATATATATATATATATATATATATATATATATCAGGATCTTTCCAACACATAATGTTTGCCAAAGGATAAGGTGTAAAAGGAAAGGTGAAAATCACCATGACTCTTGTATAAGGCATAAGACAAAAATAAAAGATAGGCCCTTCGCAGAGGGAAGCAGAGGTTGCCATGTGATTTTATGGTTGGATGCACAAAATCTTAATGCAAAAGAACTTCACTTTATATTGCCACTTGTGATAGGGACCTTTATTATCCAGTCTGTCGCTTTTATTTCTTCCATATCACAAGCTCGTATAAAGCTTATTTTCTCCACACTAATAGATCATACATATTTAGAGAGCAATTTTTATTGCTTGCAACAATGACAACTTACTTGAAGCATCTTACCCAATCCATAGGTAGATATGGTGGACTCTCATGGCAAAACTGGGTTTAAAGATATTTGGAAGCACAAGCTAGCATGAGGGGGAAAGGCAAGCTCAACATGTTGGATGATCCATGACAATATAATTTATTTCGGATATAAGAAAACATAACCCATTACGTTGTCTTCCTTGTCCAACATCAACTTTTTAGCATATCATATTTTAATGAGTGCTCACAATCATAAAAGATGTCCAAGATAGTATATTTATATGTGAAAACCTCTCTTTCTTTATTACTTCCTATTAATTGCAACGATGACCAAAACTATGTTTGTCAACTCTCAACAACTTTTATTCATCATACTCTTTATATGTGAAATCATTACTCTCCATAAGATCAATATGATCTTTTTATTTTTTTTAATTCTTCCCCCCCTTTTTTAGTTCCCTCAAGATCATAGCAAGATAACCAAGCCCTTGACTCAAAACTAATCTTTATTATATATAGCTCACGGACTCGATTACATAGATAAGGATCAACACAAAAACTCAAAGCTAGATCATACTAAACTTTATTTTACTAGATCAAGATATAACCAAAAGGATTGAACTAAGAAAAACGGTAAAGATAGAAGTGTGATGGTGATACGATACCGGGGCACCTCCCCCAAGCTTGGCAATTGCCAAGGGGAGTGCCCATACCCATGTGTCTATGTCTCTTTCTTCGGAGGTGGTGATGAAGGAGTTGGTTATGATGTAGGCTTGTCGTCCATCTTCCAAGGCATGGGCTCCCCATCATAGAAGGACGATCGAGTCTCTGGGATCCTCAAATCTGCAGCCAAACTCATCCTCTTGAATCTATATTCATACTCACAGTTTTGGTTTTGCAGGTCATAGATCTGGGCTTGGAGGTGCTTGATTTTCTCGTGAAGCTTGAAGATGGTCTCCCCAATGTTCTTGGCATCCAGCTTGTGGTTGTTGGTGAACTCTGCGATCATCATGTGGTTGGCGTTGAGTCCACGTTCCACCATCCCCTGGCACTTGAAAACTTGTTGCTCCATTGCTTTGAGTCTTGTCTCAACACTTCCGGTCCTCCTTGGTCCCTCAACATTGCGGATGTGCAGCACCCCCTCACACATCTCAATGGTTTGAGGGTGTTGCAGCACCTCCGCGGGGTAGGGGTTGATGACCTTCTCCAAAAACTTGTCCTTGGGGGCGCTTGAAGACGTCATGGTGATCTAGATCTGTCAGAAAAACAGCTCGAAACAAAAGCAGGAGATATTTGCGTGGTACGGTGGTCAAAACCTTCGGGAGATTATGTAATGAATCTTTGCCGACCAAAAGAAGTATCGTGCAAGAAAACGGAGTCCGAAGGGCACACAAGGTGCCCACGAGGCAGGGGGTAGGGCGCGCCCTCCACACTCGTGGACGCCTCGTGTCCCTTTCGGACTACTTCTTATTTTCCTATTTTCTGAAATATTCCAAAATGGAGAAAAATTGCCATTAGAACTGTTTTGGAGTCGGTTTACATACCTATTCCTTTTCGGAGTCTGGAACATTCTGGAAAGTGTCCCTTATGTACTCCTCCGGGGTTACGGTATCAATAACATTTGTTTCAACATTTATGGGATTACCTGAGATATAATTTTTGATTCTTTGACCTTTCACCACCTTTGGATTTGTGCCTTCGAAGTTGTTGATTTTTATGGCACCGGAACGATAGACGTCCTCGATAACGTAAGGACCTTACCATTAGAGAGAAGTTTTCCTGCAAAAAATCTTAAACGAGAGTTGTATAACAAAACATAATCACCTACATTAAACTCACGCTTTTGTATCCTTTTGTCATGCCATCTTTTAACTTTTTGTTTAAACAGTTTGGCATTCTCATAGGCCTGGGTTCTCCACTCATCAAGTGAGCTAATGTCAAATAGTCTCTTCTCACCGGCAAGTTTGAAATCATAATTGAGCTCTTTAATGGCCCAATATGCCATATGTTCTAGTTCGAGAGGTAAGTGACAAGCTTTTCCATAAACCATTTTATACGGAGACACACCCATAGGATTTTTATATGCAGTTCTATAGGCCCATAATGCATCATCAAGTTTCTTGGACCAATTCTTTCTAGATCTATTAACAGTCTTTTGCAAAATTAATTTAATTTCTCTATTACTTAGTTCTACTTGACCACTCGATTGTGGGTGGTATGGAGATGCAATTCTATGATTAACATCATACTTAGCAAGCATTTTACGAAAAGCGCCATGAATAAATGTGAACCACCATGAGTCATTAAGTATCTAGGGACTCCAAACCTCGGAAAAATAACTTCTTTAAGCATCTTAATAGAGGTGTTATGATCAACACTACTAGTTGGAATAGCTTCTACCCACTTAGTAACATAATCAACAGCAACTAAAATATGTGTATACCCATTAGAGGAAGGGAACGGTCCCATATAATCAAAGCCCCAAACATCAAATGGTTCAATAACAAGTGAATAGTTCATAGGCATTTCTTGACGTCTACTAATATTACCAATTCTTTGACATTCATCACAAGACAAGACAAACTTACGGGCATCCTTAAAAAGAGTAGGCCAATAAAAACCGGATTGCAATACCTTATGCGCGGTTCTATCTCTAGCATGGTGTCCTCCATAAGCCTCGGAGTGACACTTGTGTAGCATCTATTCCTATTCATGCTCAGGTACACAACGTCTAATAACACCATCTACTCCTTATTTATAAAGGTGTGGGTCATCCCAGAAGTAATGTCTTAAATCATAGAAAAACTTTTTCTTTTGCTGGTATGTGAAACTAGGTGGTATAAATTTAGCAACAATGTAATTAGCATAATCAGTATTCCATGGAGCAGTACGAGAAGCATTTATGACAGCTAATTGTTCATCAGGAACAATATCATCAATAGGTAGTGGGTCATCAAGAACATTCTCTAACCTAGATAAGTTGTCTGCAACGGGGTTCTCAGCTCCCTTTCTATCAATAATATGCAAATCAAATTCTTGTAGCAAGAGAACCCATCAAATAAGTCTAGGTTTAGCATCTTTCTTTTCCATAAGATATTTAATAGCAGCATGATCAGTGTGAACAGTTACTTTAGAATCAACAATAAAAGGTCTTAACTTATCACAAGCAAATACAACTGCTACAAATTCTTTTTCAGTAGTAGCATTTTCTCTGGGCACTGTCTAGAGTTTTACTAGCATATTGGATAACATTTAATTTCTTATCAACTCTTTGTCCTAGAACAACACCTACAGCATAATCACTAGCATCACACATAATTTCAAAAGGTAAATTCCAATCAGGTGGCTGAACAATAGGTGCAGAAATCAAGGCTTTCTTAAGTATTTCAAATGCTTCTACACAATCAACATCAAAGACAAAAGGAATATCTTTTTGTAAAAGATTAGTCAGAGGCCTAGAAATTTTTTAGAAGTCTTTAATGAACCTCCTATAAAAACCGGCATGACCAAGGAAACTTCTTATACCTTTAATTTCCTTAGGACACGACATCTTTTCAATAGCATCAACTTTAGCTTTACAACTTCAATACCTCTTTCAGAAATTTTATGCCCCAAGACAATACCTTCATTAACCATAAAGTGGCACTTCTCCCAATTCAAGACAAGATTAGTTTCTTCAAATCTCTGCAAAACTCGATCAAGGTTGCTTAAGCAATTATCAAAAGAAGTTCCATACACGAAGAAATCATCCATGAAAACCTCAACAATCTTTTCACAAAAGTCAGAGAATATAGCAGTCTTTCCGCAAAAAAAGAGAATATAGCAGTCATACATCTTTGAAAGGTAGCAGGTGCATTACATAAACCAAAAGGCATACATCTATAAGCAAAGGTACCGAAAGGGCAAGTAAAATTGGTCTTTTCCTGATCCTCTTCTGACACATGTATTTGAGAGAAACCAGAATAACTGTCTAGAAAGCAAAAATGTGTATGTTTGGATAATCTTTCTAGCATTTGATCAATAAAAGGTAAAGGGTAATGATCCTTTTTAGTAGCTTTATTTAATTTGCGGAAGTCAATTACTATTCTATAACCTGTAACAATTCTTTGTGGGATCAATTCATCTTTATCATTAGGAACAACAGTAATACCTCCCTTCTTAGGGACACAATGGACAAGACTTACCCACTGACTATCAGCAACAGGATAAATTATACCTGCCTCGAGAAGCTTTAGTATTTCATTTCTTACTACTTCTTACATCTTAGGATTTAACCGTCGTTGGTGATCAACAACCGATTTAGCGTCTTTCTCCAATTTTATTTTGTGTTGGCATAGAGTGGGACTAATGCCCTTAAGATCATCAAGAGTATATCCAATAGCAGCACGGTGCTTCCTCAGAGTTTTCAATAATTTCTCTTCTTCCTGCTCTGAAAGGTTAGCACTAATAATAACAAGATATATCTTCTTTTCATCAAGATAAGCATATTTAAGAGTATCAGTTAATGGTTTAAGTTCAAACACGGGATCACCCTTCGGTGGAGGAGGATCCCCTAGAATTTCAACAGGCAAGTTGTGTTTCAAAATAGGTCCCTGTTTAAAGAATATTTCATCTCTTTCCCTTCTTTCATTCAAAAACATATCATTTTCATGGTCTAGCAAATATTGTTCTAAAGGATCATTAGGAGGCACGACAATAGAAGCAAGACCAATAATTTCATCTTTACCAGGCAATTCTTTATCATGGGGTTATCTACGAAATTTAGCAAAATTAAAATCATGAGACATATCCCCTAAACCAACAGCAACAATATCCTTTACGCAATCTATCCTAGCATTAACAGTATTCAAGAAGGGTCTACCAAATATAATGAGGCAAAAGTCATCTTGTGGGGACCAAGAACAAGAAAATCAATAGGATATTTAACTTTCCCACACAACACTTCAACATATCTAACAATCCCAACTGGTGAAATAGTATCTCTATCGACAAGCTTAATTGTAACATCAATATCTTCTATCTCAGCAGGTGCAATATCATGCATAATTTCTTTGTATAAGGAATGAGGTATTGCACTCGCACTAGCACCCATATCACATAAGCCATGATAACAATGATCTCCTATTTTAACAGAAACAATAGGCATGCCGACAATAGGTCTATGTTTATTTTTAGTATCAGGTCTAGCAATTCTAGCAGCTTCATTACAGAAGTAAATAACATGCCCATCAATATTATCGACCAAGAGATCCTTAACCATAGCAATACTAGGTTCAACTTTAATTTTCTCAGGGGGTGTAGGTGTTCTAGCATTACTCTTACGAACACAGTTGAAGCTTTAGCATGATCCTTTATTCTAACAGGGAAAGGTGGTTTCTCAATATAAGCGGTAGGAACAATAGGATCAACATTATAAGTGATAGTCTTTTCTTCAACTTTAATAGGTTCAACTACTTTTAGTTCAACGGGAGGATGATATTTAAACCACTTCTCCTTAGGGAGATCAACATGAGTAGCAAATGATTCACAGAAAGAAGCTACTATCTCAGAGTCAAGTCCATATTTAGTGCTAAATTCACGAAAAACATCGGTATCCATAAAAGATTTAACACAATCAAACTTAGGTGTTATACCTGACTACTTACCTTCGTCGAGTTCCCAATCTTCAGAGTTGCGTTTAATTCTTTCCAATAAATCCCATCTGAATTCAATAGTCTTCATCCTAAAAGAACCAGTACAAGAAGTATCGAGCATGGAGCGATTATTAGGAGAAAGCCGAGCATAAAAAGTTTGAATAATAATCTCTCTTGAGAGCTCATGATTGGGGCATTAATATAACATTGACTTAAGCCTCCCCCAAGCTTGAGAGATACTTTCTCCTTCGCGAGGCCAAAAATTATATATATAATTACGATCACGATGAACCTGATGCATAGGATAAAACTTCTGATGAAATTCCAATTTCAATCGGTTGTAGTTCCATGATCCAATATCATCACATAGCCTAAACCATGTCAATGCATTTCCCTTCAAAGATAAAGGGAAGAACTTCTTCTTGATAACATCCTCGGGCATACCTGCAAGCTTAAATAATGCACAAACTTCATCCACATAGATTAGGTGCATATCGGGTTGTAATGTTCCATCTCCTGTAAAAGGGTTAGCTAGCAGTTTATCTATCATACCCGAAGGAATTTCAAAGTAAACATTTTCAGTAGGTTCAGTAGGTTGAGGAGCAACTCTTTGCTCTACTGGTCGGGGTGAAGATACCCCGAACAAGCCCCTCAAAGGATTATTTTCCATAGTAACAAGTGACAGTAAATATCAGCACACTATATAAATTTTTCCTTAGCAAATTCCACCTACCAAAGGCGCTTCAATCCCCGGCAACGGCGCCAGAAAAGAGTCTTGATGACCCGCAAGTATAGGGGATCTATCGTAGTCCTTTCGATAAGTAAGAGTGTCGAACCCAACGAGGAGCAAAAGGAAATGACAAGCAGTTTTCAGTAAGGTATTCTCTGCAAGCACTGAAATTATCGGTAACAGATAGTTTTGTGATAAGGTAATTCGTAACGAGTAACAAGTAACAAAAGTAAAGAAGGTGCAGCAAGGTGGCCCAATCCTTTTTTTAGCAAAGGACAGGCCTGGACAAACTCTTATATAAAGGAAAGCGCTCCCGAGGACACATGGGAATTATCGTCAAGCTAGTTTTCATCATGCTCATATGATTCGCGTTCGTTACTTTGATAATTTGCTATGGGGGTGGACCAGTGCTTGGGTACTGCCCTTCCTTGGACAAGCATCCCACTTATGATTAACCCCCCTCGCAAGCATCCGCAACTATGAAAGAAGAATTAAGGTAAACCTAACCATAACATGAAACATATGGATCCAAATCAGCCTGTTACGAAGCAACGCATAAACTAGGGTTTAAGCTTCTGTCACTCTAACAACCCATCATCTACTTATTACTTCCCACTTCCTTCCCCTAGGCCCAAACAATGGTGAAGTGTCATGCAGTCGACGTTCACATAACACCACTAGAGGAAAGACAACATACATCTCATCAAAATATTGAACGAATACCAAATTCACATGACTACTTATAACAAGACTTCTCCCATGTCCTCAGGAACAAACGTAACTACTCACAAATCATATTCATGTTCATAATCAGAGGGGTATTAATATTCATAAAGGATCTGAACATATGATCTTCCATCGAATAAACCAACTAGCATCAACTACAAGGACTAATCAACACTACTAGCAACCCACAGGTACCAATCTGAGGTTTTGAGACAAAGATTGGATACAAGAGATGAACTAGGGTTTGAGAGGAGATGGTGCTGGTGAAGATGTTGGTGGATATTGACCCCCTCCCGATGAGAGGATCGATGGTGATGATGATGGTGACGATTTCCCCCTCCCGGAGGGATGTTTCCCCGGCAGAACAGCTCTGCCGGAGCCCTAGATTGGTTTCACCAGGTTCCGCCTCAAGATGGCGGCGCTTCATCCCCAAATCTTCCTTCTTATTTTTTCCAGGGCAAAAGACGCCGTATATCAGAAGATGGGCATCGAGGGGCTTCCAGGTGGCCCACGAGGCAGGGGGCGCGCCCAGGGGGGTAGGGCGCGCCCTCCACCCTTGTGGACAGTGGGTGGCCCCCCTCTGGTGCTTTCTTTGCCCAATATTTTTAATATATTCCAAAACTGACTTTCATGGAGTTTCAGGACTTTTGGAGTTGTGTAGAATAGGTCTCTAATATTTTCTCCTTTTCCAGCCTAGAATTCCAGCTACCGGCATTCTCCCTCTTCATGTAAACCTTGTAAATAAGAGAGAAAAGGCATAAGTATTGTGACATAATGTGAAATAATAGCCCATAATGCAATAAATATCGATATAAAAACATGATGCAAAATGGTCGTATCAAATATGTAGGAACCAATATGAGCATTCAGGTTCCGTTATTGGTTATTGACCGGAGATGTGTCTCGGTCATGTCTACATAGTTCTCGAACCCGTAGGGTCCGCATGCTTAACGTTCGATGACGATTTGTATTATGAGTTATGTGATTTGTTGTACCAAAGTTTATTCGGAGTCCCGTATAAGATCACGAACATGATGAGGAGTCTCGAAATGGTTGAGACATAAAGATTGATATATTCGAAGGTTATGTTTGGACACCGGAATGGTTTCGGATAGGTTTGGGCATTTACCGGAGTACCGGGGGGTTACCGGAACCCCCCCGGGGCGTTAATGGGCCTTCATGGGCCCTAGTGGAAGAGAGGAGGCGGTGGCCAGGTGGTGGTGCGCGCCCCCAAGCCCGATCCGAATTGGACTAGGGTTGGGGGGCCTTTCCTTCTCTCCTCCTCCCCTTTCCCCCCTTCTCCTTGTGAGAATAGGAAAGGGGGGGCGAATCCTACTTGGACCGGGAGTCCAAGTAGGACTCCCCTCCCCTTGGCGCGCCACACCTTGGCCTGCCTCCTCCTCCCCCTCCTTTATATACGTGGGAGGGGGCACCCCAAAGACACACCAAAGTTTCTCTTAGCCGTGTGCGGTGCCCCCCTCCACAGTTACACACCTCGGTCATATCGTCGTAGTGCTTAGGCAAAGCCCTGCGCCGGTAAACTTCATCATCACCGTCACCACGCCATCGTGCTGACGGAACTCTCCCTCGGCCTCAACTGGATCAAGAGTTCGAGGGACGTCACCGAGCTGAATGTGTGCTGATCGCAGAGGTGCCGTACGTTTGGTACTTGGGTCGGTTGGATCGCGAAGACGTTCGACTACATCAACCGCGTTACTGAACGCTTCCGCTTTCGGTCTAAGAGAGTACGTGGACACACTCTCCCCGCTCGTTGCTATGCATCTCCTAGATATATCTTCCGTGATCGTAGGCATTTTTTTTTGAAATATTGTGTTCCCCAACATGAGACATATCTCCGATCAATAACCAATAGCGGAACCTGGATGCTCATGTTGGTTCCTATATATTCTATGTAGGTCTTTATCGGTCAAACCGCAATAACAACATACATCACCCCCTTTGTCATCGGTATGTTACTTGCCCGAGATTCGATCATCGGTATCTTCATACCTAGTTCAATCTCGTTACCGGCAAGTCTCTTTACTCGTTCTGTAATGCATCACCCCGCAACTATACTCATTAGTCACATTGCTTGCAAGGCTTATAGTGATGTGCATTACCGAGTGTCGGTGTCAAAACCGGTGGATCTCGGGTAGGGGATCCCGAACTGTGCGTCTAGGATCGATGGTAACAGGAGACGGGGGACACGATGTTTACCCAGGTTCGGGCCCTCTCTATGGAGGTAATACCCTACTTCCTGCTTGATTGATCTTGATGAATATGGGGTTACAAAAGTTGATCCACCACGAGATCGTAATGGCTAAACCCTAGAAGTCTAGCCTGTATGACTATGGTCATGTGTATCCGTCTATTCGGACTGCGCTCTCCGGTTTATATAGGCACCGGAGAGATCTAGGGTTACATGGAGTCGGTTACATCAGAGGGAATCTTCATAGTTGGTCGCCTAGCTTGCTTTCCACGTCAAGGAGAGTCCAATCTGGACACGGGTACCGTCTTCGGCCTTCATGTCTTCACAGCCCATCAGTCCGGCCCACGGATAGCAGGCTGGACGCCCGAGGACCCTTTAGTCCAGGACTCCCTCAGTAGCGCAAATTGTCTTCGGCATTGCAAGTTGGGTTCCCATTTTTCCGAACTCCACGATAGTCTTCGGATGCGATGATTGTATCCGGGCCTGTAACGCATACCACACACAACCGCAGAGAGAATATAATATTTGCACGAATCTAATCTGTTGACAGCTTTTTTACAACACGACAGCACGTCTGTCCGGTCATAATTTCGAACCGTTTTTCATCTGCCATCCCACGTTTCGAGACGCGGTTGTAATTGGCACGTCCTGTCAAAGCAGAGATCATGTCCCCTTATTGCGGGATCCTCATCAATGCAGGCGTGGGTAACCCAACCGTGCCATTTGCACGGCCCTTGGGAACAGGCGAGTTTAAGGCGAGTGGGGAGGCGTTCGATATTCGCGGCCTCTATAAAGGGGGTAAGGATTCCCCTTTCTCACCCACGCCCTTTCTTTCCCTCAGCCCTTCCGTCCTTGAGCTCCAGCGCCCAAGCTTTAGCTTTTCTTCGTCCAAGAAAGCACTCCAAACATGTCCGGATCCGGAGCTGGAGGCAAGTGGATGGCCTCCTCCGTTAAGAAGAAGGACATCAAGGAGCTCCGGGAGGCCGGATACCTAGCCAAGGAGATCGTTCACCGACTCCCGGCCAAGGGGCAGATTGTCCCTACTCCAGAGCCCCATGAGAGGGTTGTGTTTCTCACACATTTTGTCTGTAGACTGGGATTCCCTCTCCATCCATTCGTCCGTGGACTGATGTTTTACTATGGGCTGGATTTTCATGACCTAGCCCCCAAATTCATCCTCAACATTTCGACATTTATCGTCATTTGTGAGGCTTTTCTCCGCATCCCACCTCACTTCGGCCTGTGGCTGAAGACCTTCAATGTGAGGCTGAAAGTAGTGAGCGGTCAACAAGCAGAGTGCGGAGGCGCTATGGTGGGCAAGATGCCCAATGTCACCTGGCCCGAAGGCTCATTCGCAGAGATGTTGAAGGGGTGGCAATCGGGGTGGTTCTACATCACCGAGCCGCGCGACGCCAACTGGGCGGCGGCCCCTGAATTCTGATCCGGAATCCCGATGCAGCTCACCTCCTGGCAGGAGAGGGGCCTAACCTGGGGTCCTTCGGACGAGCTGACTGGGCTCCAGACGTGCGTCCAGAACATGATAGACAGGAAAATCAAGCTTGTCAACATGGTCCAGGTCATGCTCATTCATCGGGTCCTTCCGTGCCAACGCTGGACTTGCTATCTGTGGGAGTATGATCCGGCCAAGCACCAGACGCTGCAAGAGCTCTTCGACACGATGCACAAAGACATCTGGAGAGTGCTTTTCAAGGTCGGCGAGACGCCGCCGCCTATGACCGAGGATCGCGGGCTTAGCTTAAAGCGCCAAGCCAATTCGGTAAGTTATTTCATGTTTTAAAGGCATACCTTTTACTGGCATATTTTGAGGTAAAGCCTAAGACTTCCCATCCATGTTTTCAGGCCTGGATCGAGGTAGTAGAGGGGATTAACTGTCCGGCTCCGCTGCCCGAAGACCACGAATTCCCATTACTGACGAAAATGCTTTTTCCTGCACCTTATGAGGTGCCAGAGAAGATGGCCCGGAAAGCGGCCAAAGGGGCCAAGAAGGGCCCTCGCCGAAAAGGCGCTCCGGACATGACGTCCGAAGACGAGACTTCTTCTTCGTCCACCGACGACGACGATGAAGAGGAGGAAGAAGACGACTCCCCACCTAAGGTGGGGAAGAAGAAAAGAGCGGCCCCCACGAGTCTGAAAACGAAAGTGCCTAAGAGGGTTAAAGGCTCCCTCGTGGATAACTCCGCGTGGGATGTTGACAGCAGTCCGGAGCGACTTCGCTGGACCAAGCCTCGGGCCGCTTCGTAAGTACCAGAATCCGCAGACGTCTGGCCTTCCCGGTTTGTAATATGACATATTGTAAACTTTGTCACTGCAGTCCGGCACGTGATGGCTCCCCGCGATCCTCGACAGAGGATTTGCTGGATTCGAAGGAGATGGCTAGCATGTCTCCGCCACCTACTCATTCCGTCTCACCCGAGGGTGATGACGAGGTGGTGTCCAAAAAGACTTTCCCAGGCCGGGGGGGGGGGAGATTCCGGAGATCATCGGGGTGACGCCCCAGGATGACTCCTCGGCCGCCGGACATACGGGGAAAAAAGTCCCCACGGGGACTGGTGACGGGGCCCGAGTTCCCTTCGGACCTCAGCCGGATACCATTCCGGAGATCTACACGGCTCTGGGGTCCGGCGAACGGCATTCCCCACAAGGAGGGAATGTGCCTGTTCCACCGGTGACCTCTGTCCAACCAGAGGCACCGGATAATCTGCTGGAGGCGCTACGAGGCGCCTCTATCGTGGATGAACATCGTGTCCTTATGGACACAGTAATAGAGAAGGTTCATTTCGTCAAAAGCGGACTGACCGAAGCCTGCACTAGCCTTCTAACGGGCTTTGAGGCAAGTAATGTGATTGTAGGAAAAATATCACAGCATAGACAGTAGCCCCTGATGCTCTGTTTGGTGTTCGGGAGGAAAAGCCGAACAGAGGATCAAGAATAAATATCGCAGGAGTCTAACATGAGTTGTCTATGTGAATAAGCAGGTATCGCTGCAGGCTGCCACTGCTCATGCTGCGGAGGTCTCCGGACTGAAGCAGAAACTGGAGCGGGCCGAGGAGGAGCTCAGCCTCGTGAAGAAGCAGCTAGAGGATAGCCAAGGTATGCAGTAACCTATGGGTACATTTCGAAAAAATGAATAGTCCGACCGGACTAAAGTGTCATAAACTTTATTAGGGGCCACAACCGAGGTGGCAGCCCTTAAGAAGGCGCTAGCCGAGGCCGAGGACAAAGCGGCCAAGGAACGCGCCTCGCGCGAGAAGCACCAGGCCCGGGTTGGCGAGGCGCGGCAATAGCTCCAGGGCGCAGTAGAGAGATTTGAGTCCTTGGAGCGAGATTGTAAGGCGCAAGAGTCCGAATTGGCAAAGGCCCGCCAGAGCGCGCAGGATGCAAGAGCCGAAGCCCAGAGCGCCCTCCAGGAAATTCAGGCGGCCAAGAAGATTACGACGGGT
Organism: Triticum aestivum; assembly: GCF_018294505.1. Lineage (NCBI taxonomy): Eukaryota > Viridiplantae > Streptophyta > Magnoliopsida > Poales > Poaceae > Triticum > Triticum aestivum. The sequence continues at coordinate 78,740,876 of NC_057808.1, read as the reverse complement.
AAGTCTTTCATCATGCATAGCAAGTATGTAGAAGAAACGTTCCTTGTACTTATCCTGAATTTGGATTTTCCAGGGGCGTTTACAGATCTGCCGCACAGTGTATCAGATGTTGCCGAGCATTATAGAGCCGAAGAGGGGATGTCTACGGAGAAGCTATTCTGGTCCCAATATCTGGGATCCGAACATCCGGTGCCCTTCAGCGACCAGCAAAAGCAGTTGGTCGAGCTGCACAGGTTGGCAGAGCTAGCCATGAAGGACCTGATAGTCCGGCTGTGGCCTGCCGATCCTATACCTAGTAGCTACTTCGGACTTGTGCAGCGGCTTGTGAGTGCCTGCCGCGGCTCGAAGCCGTGAAGCGGTCGGTCTATATTGAAGGTGCGTGTATGGCCTTTGCCCGCGTCAAGACACATTGGGCAAAGCTGGATGCCAAGAAGCTAATGACCGAGGGGCCGCCGGAGGGCAAGGAGCATCGTCGGCCCGAGCTCTATTTTGATGGTGTCCTGGAGGGGTCCCGCCTTGTGGAGGAGCAATGTTCGAAGGATATCATATTCCCATGAGAACATGTGTATTACCTTGCCCTATAATATGGAGCAATGATGTTATGTATTATAATGCTTATGATTTAAATTTTACCTCCTGTGCGGCCATTTATTAAATCCGAGGGTTGACCAATCGTCGGCTTCTGCCCCCACGTACATAGTACGGGGGTGTTCGGGATAAATCTAAACACTCTTTACTCCACATTCTGGTCCTTAAAGGAGGTGTTTAGCGCAACGAACAAGGCAATCAGACTATGCGGCCTTTACCGCCCTCACTTAGCCATAGGAGTTTGACAATTAAGAAAGTTGGCGAAGCCCCTGGTATTCGGAAGACCGAACTAGGGGCGCTATACGCCTAATTGGAGGAACCGATTCTTCACAAGAAGCGGAAAAAATCTCTAAAGATTTGGAACCTCTCGAACAGCTGACCGGCTCTCGCCGCATCATGACAGTCAGTTTTCGGCTTTCTCTACTGAGGTGCTCGTCCGGAAGAACCGGGACACAATCGCAGTAGTTCTCCCTTTACTACCCTAGCAGATATAGCGGCACATAAGGTAGTAAGCACAGGAGCCGGGCAACCCAACTATTGACCAAAGACATAATTCGGAGCCGATGCATATAATGCTATAAGTTCGGGGTGCCGAACTATACTGTTTGGACTTTTTATTGCCGTAGTGTTGGGTGTAATGAAGCCCCTGGCGTAGTAATACGTACCATGGTGTACGTGTGCAATGAGTAGTTAATACCGAGGTGAGGAAACGGGAAAGTGAAATAATAAGCTGACGCTACCGCGTATTCACCATTGTGATGTAACTAGTACGTCGAGGCGTACTTTGTACAAGTAATGCGATAAGCAAGTAAGGCTATTTAACATGCCGCAACCAAGGGTGAGCTACGTGCGGGTATGAAAAGTAAGTATGGCAATCGTTTAGTAGAGACCACCTGGGGATTCCCTTGTAAGCCAGAGCTCCTTGCGTCCTTGGTGTGTTCTGCAAGCGGGTTGTCCGTATAGACCTCGAAAAGAGAAGAAAACTCGTAAAAAAGAAAAAGTAAAAGCGTGCGAATCCCAGGGTCGGTCAAGCCGTACTTGTGGATCGCGAATGAGTTATGCCTCCACTAATACCCGTGGGGTTTTGAGTGCGTAGTTTATGTACGCGCGGTATTAATGCCATTGCCTCATCGGGGCTGGGACGGAGGCCAAATTGCTAATTCGGCTCGTGACGAGCCGAGCAGTCCTGCTGCAGTGTGATCCGGACCCTCTTAATGATGTCCAGGGGCTCGGCAGCCGGATTATAATGCTTCTTGAGAAGGCCGCTCTGTACTTCTGCTGCTAGGGCGGCGGTGTGCTCCTCTGTACGGAGGGAGCGTTCCGTGTTTCCATTTACTGTAATGACGCCACGTGGACCGGGCATCTTGAGCTTGAGATAAGCGTAATGTGGCACCGCGTTGAATCTAGCGAATGCGGTTCGTCCGAGCAGGGCGTGATAGCCGCTGCGGAATGGGACGATATCGAAGATCGCTTCGGAAGTTATCCGGGGAACCAAATACTACCTCCAGCGTTATTGAGCCCATACAACGGGCCTCTACGCCTGGTATGACTCCCTTAAAGGTAGTCTTCGTGGGCTTGACTCGTCAGGGGTCGATGCTCATTTTACGTACTGTATCCTGATAGAGCAGGTTGTGGCTGCTACCACCGTCCATTAGGACTCATGTCAGGTGAAATCCGTCGATGATTGGGTCGAGAACCAGTGCGGCTGAACCGCCATGGCGGATGTTGGTTGGATGATCTTGGCGGTCAAAGGTGATCAGGAATGACGACCACGGATTGAATTTCGGGGCGACTAGCTCTAACGCATAGACGTCCCTAAGTGCGCGCTTGCGCTCCCTTTTGGGGATGTGTGTAGCGTATATCATGTTCACCGCTTTGACTTGAGGGGGAAATTTCTTTTGCCCCCCCAGTGTTCGGCTGCCGGGGCTCCTCGTCATCGTCCTCGCTCTATGATTCCCCTTCCTTGTTTCGGTTGTTTATCTTGCTGGCTTATTTAAAGACCCAGCAATCTCTATTAGTATGGTTGGCCGGTTTGTCTGGGGTGCCATGTATCTGGCAAGGACGATCGAGTATGCGGTCCAAGCTGGATGGTCCTCCGCTGCTCCTTTTATAGGGCTTCTTTCACTGGCCAGACTTGGAGCCACTGAATCCGGCGTGAACTCTAGTTTCATCGGTGTTATCGCCATTGCTTTGGCGTTTGGGTCTGTTGCACCGGAGCTTGCCGGTGTTGTTCTTGGCCTCAGAGGGGCCTGCATCGCTGGCTGTGTTCTTGCTACGAGCCAGCCAGCTGTTGTCACGACCGGTTTTCCAATAAAAATATTTATTGAGAAACCGATCCCTTTTACGGACCAGTAGAGAAAAATCTTTCTTACTGGTAGACAATGTCTTGATCACAGAAGAAAAACCAGGAGTACTAAATATAATACAAGGTTGAGCGGAGACTGCTCAACAATTTATTACAAGCATGCCGATATTACACATAAAGGCGGATATGGTGGCATAACTACTGAATCGTAATAAAAGTGCTGGTGGACATGTAACAGCGAAGTGGGTGACATGACTCCTGAATCTAACAGCTCTTCGAGCGTCGGAGTGAGGCTCGAGGATTCTTATTGTGGGTGGCGGAAGCGTATATAATACAAGTGACCAAAATCCAGGATCGCACGGGACGGACTGGGACTCCTCTAGGCGTCAGACTCACTATCAAACTCTTCATCCATGAGATCGCCTTCGTCAACATCTGGCCAAATCAACAAGCCAGGTGAGTACTATGAAAGTACTCGCAAGACAGTTTGGACATAAGATATAACAAATGCAAACATGATGCATATGAACAGATTAATAATGCGCACTCAGACAATGAGATAGCAATGCATGGGAAATAAAAGGAAGTCAGGCGGTAGTCCTCCCGAAATCCCAACGTAATGCTGAAGGCCAATCGAGTGTCTGAAAGACTCCTCGAAAGGATACAAATAAAATAACAATGCCGCAGTCGGGCGTCAAGGCGACACCACATAAAGGGCTTATAATGGAATATAAATGACAGTGCGTGCCACAGTCGGACGTCTGAGCGACATCACGTAAAGGGCTTATATCAAAAGTAAATAACGAGCGTGCCACCGTCGGACGTCTGAGCGACATCACATAAAGGGCTTATATCAAAAGTAAATGACAAGAGTGCCACAGTCGGACGTCTGAGCGACATCACATAAAGGGCTTATATCAAAAGTAAATGACAAGAGTGCCACAGTCGGACGTCTGAGCGACATCACATAAAGGGCTTATATCAAAAGTAAATGACAAGAGTGCCATAGTCGGACGTTTGAGTGACATCACATAAAGGGCTTATATCAAAAGTAAATGACAAGAGTGCCACAGTCGGACGTCTGAGCGACATCACATAAAGGGCTTATATCAAAAGTAAATGACAAGAGTGCCACAGTCGGACGTCTGAGCGACATCACATAAAGGGCTTATATTTCATAACTTGATATTTCAGTAGCTCATGAATTTAAATCATTTCAAGGAAATACTCAGGTACGAAATAATAAACCGGTTAGTCCATCCACAGGGATAACATTCAACAGAGTTTACCACTCAACCTTGTTTACCGGGGATTTCCACGGAAACTAACACGGGGACTGACATGAATGTGGATATGTTGGCCACGGTCCTTGACCATGGACACAATGACTCGGAAGGATTTGACTCTGCAGAGTTTGTACTATTTAACCACAGCCAACGGATTTCAGTAGTCACAAGGGACTAGTTTCGTTTACGGTGTTTTAGGAGAAACACATCTAACCAGTACACACCCATTCAACATTCCGATGCCAGGAATCACCCTCGGCAACGTTCAAGAAAAACCTTGAGACGGGGAGGCTACAACCTCGCGTAGCATGGGATCAAATTTATACCGCGCGCTCTAAGGGGTGCCCCCTCTCGGTCCCAACCGGAAACACCCATGCCCCCTGACCGGATGACTGGCTTTAATCCAGGGCCATGGAACCCTCATCCCGGCCCCTCTATTTGGTGTGTACAAGGAAAGAGGCTAGCAACTTACTAAACCGTATTCTTTGCAGAAAACATGTGGCAGCACGAAAGGGGAAGAACGGTAACGTGGCTCAGTCCACGTTAACGTCGGAGTTTATCGGATGACGTAAGACTGGCATGCTACAACAATACCATCTTACTACCTTTCATGTCACCACATGATCAGGTCATCTCTCATCGAAGATCACAGTAACTTTGAAGCACACGGTTAGTTGCCTTGCATGCAACTTAATACTCACCGATGCTCATATGCCATGCCCAAACCAATCAAGCAAACATGCAAAACACTCATCATATCAAAGGTTCAAACATGCTTGCCTGGTTCGGAGAAGTCGGAGTCTAGCTCGGCGAAGTTCGCGGCTCCGTCACCTCCTCCGGAACCTACGGTATAACGAAACCGTATACTAACGTGAAAACCGTTGCGTGTATAAAAATTGTTCCAAACATTTTCCAAATAAATACTATAAAAAAACTAGAAAAAAATATAAGACTGACAGAAAAAGAATCAATCAAAAAGCATCTTCTGTTTAAAAGATATAAGGGTTTTAGTCCAAGGACTGATCTGTGATGAAACAGAAAAGATCCAGGGGCTTGTTTGAGAAAACAGAAAACGGTTCGGTATGAAATACGCCAGCCCAGAGAGAAAACACGTTTTGCCCGAAGGCGCTTTCAGAAAACGGTTCGAAGGGGAAAAGAAGAGAGGCTGACGGGGGGTCCCACCCGTCAGGTTCAAATTTTCCAACGGAGCTCGCCGGCGCCCGAAGGCTGCGGTGGTCGCCGGCGTTGAACCACGGCGAGGCAGAGTGATCGGAGGGTACCTACGGGTTCAGGGTGTTCTTCCGCGTCGGTGGGTGGTGGACTTGACCGTTGGTGAGCACCACGTCGACGGCGACACTATCTCCTGCGGACGGTGGTTCGGGCGATGGTGGGGCTCTCCGGTGGGTGCTGCAAGCTTCAAATTGATGCGTGGGTCAGAAGGGTGGAGGCACTAGGAGACTACTGGCAAGAGTTGAGGGGTAGGGGTGCACGCACGGGGGTGAATCGAGCTGGGTCCCGAAGCGGGTCGAGACGGCCGGAGTTGGGGAAGAAGACTCCCTCGGGGCTCTTCCAGTGGCTTGGCGTGGTACTGGTGGTGTGTAGAGGTGGTGCGGGTTCGAGTTCGAGCTCGGGTCCTCCTTTTATAGGCGATCCGAGGGGGTGGCCATGAACGGGATAACGCCGGCGAGAAATTACGGCGAGGCAGAGGTTGGGCAGGGGGTTTAGGTGGCTAGGCATCACCGTAGAGGATCACTGGTGCCATTCCTCCGCTAAACCTCGGTCGGGCTTGGTGTAATACGTCGGTCCTCGACGGAACGGCCGTACGGGCACGGCGGCGGCAGGGAGCGCGCTCCGCGCCTACCAGTTCACGACGACGGACTGCAGCGTGCACGGGTGAGTGGATGGCCACGCGGTGGCCTCTGGTGGCTTGGGCGGCGCTGGACGGCGCCGTCCAACGCTGCGCCTCTCTGGCAGCCGCAAAGGGCGCTGCTGCCGTCGCTCACGGGGTGGCGCACCTCCACCAGCTCGTCGCCGACACCCGCAAGCTTCCAGGCGATCGTGCGGCGCAGGGATAAGAAGGAGGCACAGGGCGCACGGCGCCACCGCGGCTACTGGCGAGATCGAGAAGGGGTTCTGAAGAAAACGACATCGGCCACTGAAACTGCACCTCTGAATTTTCTGAACTTGACAGTAACAGTGCCCTTCAGGTGCTCGACGAAATGATTTGGCATGAAGAAAAAAATTTCTGGAGCTGGGGCTTGGTGAGGTGACCTCTCAATGCATCCAGAGGCTGCCTGAATTTTATCAGATTTTTAGGAGGAGAAAACAAATGAATTTCATCAAATTTGCCAAATCTGGTCCAAACTTGCAGCAAGCACAATTTGAAATTTTTGAACTGGAGACCAGTGGATCTTCATGGATCTTGGTTGAGGGCTCTAAGGACTAGCCAGGGAAAATGGTTTGGAGGCAAAACTCAAAGGAGAAAAGGTAGTTCCTTTGTAAATCTCCAAGAGCCAAAGTAGAAGGCAGAAAATATTTTTGATAAGAAATAAATGGAAGAAAAATCATGGGGGAGTTCAACTTGCTGGATTTGAAGTTTATTTAGACACAAAGATGGGGAATGGCTTTTGGGAGGGGATTTCCACTTAGGTCATGGTAAGACGAGATTTTGAAAGGGGAAAAGATCACTCCAAATGCCATAGGGCTATTTAAAAAGATTTTCAAAATTTTCCCAAATGAAAAACACTTGTGATGAGTCAACATAAGATGGAAAAACCTCCAAGGCCAAAGATCAAGTCTTGGGTAAATCCAAACAAAATACTTGTCATAAAAGGAAATTTTTTAGAGGGAGAGTTCTTTAGAAGAAAATTTTAAATAACCTCCCTCAAATCAAATAAAAGTTTGAAAAAAAGCCAAATAAAATTTTTGGGTGTCACAGCTGTCCTCACCCGTGCTAAAGCGGTTCATGAGTGTCGGAAGGGCTGCCATAGACTTCGGCTTTTCTTGGCCGAGGTGGCGTGCTAGCCATTCGTCACGGATGATGTGTTTGAAGGCTGCTAGGGCCTCAGCATCCGGACAGTCAACGATCTGGTTCTTTTTGGTTAGGAACCTAGTCCAGAATTTCCTGGCCGATTCTCCAGGTTGTTGAACTATGTGGCTTAAGTCATCGGCGTCTGGTGGCCGGACATATGTACCTTGGAAGTTGTCCAGGAAGGCTTCTTCCAAGTCCTCCCAGCTGCCGATAGAATTTTTAGGCAGGCTGTTAAGCCAGTGCCGAGCTGGCCCTTTGAGCTTTAGTGGGAGGTATTTAATAGCATGGAGGTCATCTCCTCGAGCCATATGGATATGGAGAATAAAATCCTCGATCCATACTGCAGGATCGGTTGTGCCGTCGTATGATTCGATATTGACGGGTTTGAACCCCTCGGGGAATTCATGATCCAGTACTTCATCTGTGAAGCAGAGAGGGTGTGCGGCGCCTCTATATCGGGACGCATCATGGCGTAGCTCTGATGGAGTCCGTCTGCGGCATTCGGCCCGGGCGTGGTTAGGTTTGTCACGTCCGAATAGGTAGTCGTCGTCGTGCCTCGAGGCACGTCCTCGTGATCCATAGATCGATCTTGTATGTCCTGCTCTACTGTCCAGGGTCTGCCGGAGGTCGTACGTATGACTCCGAACTCTTCCGTCTCTATTTTTACGGCGCGGTGGGGCAGGCTGCTGTTCGGCCTGAGTTGCCGCTTTATCCCGACCACAGGGTGGCCGGTCGTCCACCCTGTCTCGACCACGTGGTGGTCATTCCGTATTACGCGAGGGAGATATGTGCTCCGGCGCCTCCTCATCGGATTGAGGTAGCAGTCTGCATTTCGGGTAGCTCTTGGCTGGGCGCTTGAGGTCGTATTATTCGGCTGTCAGGACATCAGTCCATCTGTCGACGAGCAGATCTTGTTCAGCTTGAAGCTGCTGCTGTTTCTTTTTCAGACTCCTTGCAGTGGCTATGAGCTGAATCTTAAAGCGCTCCTGCTCCAGAGGATCCTCAGGCATGATGAAGTCTTTGCTGCCGAGGGTTGTCTCCTCCTCGGAGGGTGGACAGTAACTATCGTCCTCCGAGTCATCTTCTATGGCCTGTTCATCAGGGTTATCGTGCCCGTTGTCGTGTTCCTCCTGTTCGGATGCAGCTCCGACAGTGTCTTCATTGTTTTCGGGGTCGCCCGGAGTACTATTTTCTCTGGTGCCAGTGTTGCCGTCTTTTGAGTGACGGGGCTTAGAACGGCATTTGGGCCGCCGGCGCTTGGACTGCGTCTCAGAGGGTTTATTCGCATTTGGCTCTTCTTTGTCGTCGCCAGATCCTTTAGGTGTATCAACCATATACACGTCGTACGAAGAGGTGGCCGTCCAACGTCTAGTGAATGGCGGGTCTTGGCCTTGCTCCTTATCGGCATCGTCGTCCATACCGTCAATGTCTTCGGAGCCATAGTCAAGCACGTCGGTTAAGTCATCGACAGTGGCTATGAAGTGGGTGGCGGGTGGGAAGCAAAATTCCTCGTCATCCGCCTCTAGCTCAAACCGAACATAGTTCGGCTATGAGTCCTCCGCCAAGGACAAGTTCTTTAAAGAGTTTAGCACATCACCAAAAGGTGATTGCTGGAAGATGTCTGCGGCGCTAAATTCGAAAATCGATAACCGATCCAGCTCGGTGTCCGCAGGCGTTCCTGGTCCGGAACTTATAGCCAGAGACGAGTCTGGAGTTCCATTGACGCAAATATTGCAGGATGTCGAGTCCGTGTGTGGCTCCAACGCCGCAGACTTTGTGGCCTCGGAGGGCACAATTTGCTTCGGTTCTAAGGCCGTTGCAGCAACAGGAACCATCTCCTGGATGTGATCCGATGACAGATCTGAGTCATGTTCATCGGGGCGAGGGAGAGCAATCGCCGCGGTCTCAAACCCGCTGAAGATCAAGTCTCCACGGGTATCCGTGATGTAGTTCAAGCTTACAAATCTGACCTGATGGCCAGGGGCATAGCTATCGACCTGCTCCAGATGGCCAAGCGAGTTGGCCCGCAGTACGAAGCCGACGAACACAAAAATCTATCCGGGGAGGAAGGTTTCTCCTTGGACAGCGTCCCTATCGACGATTGAAGGAGCCATCGAACCTTTCGTCGACGGCACAGTGGAACTCTCAATGAAAGCACCAATGTCGGTGTCAAAACCGGCGGATCTCGGGTAGGGGGTCCCGAACTGTGTGTCTAGGATCGATGGTAACAGGAGACGGTGGACACGATGTTTACCCAGGTTCGGGCCCTCTCTATGGAGGTAATACCCTACTTCCTGCTTGATTGATCTTGATGAATATGAGTGTTACAAGAGTTGATCTACCACGAGATCTAATGGCTAAACCCTAGAAGTCTAGCCTGTATGACTATGGTCATGTGTATCCGTCTATCTGGACTACGCTCTCCGGTTTATATAGGCACCGGAGAGATCTAGGGTTACATGGAGTCGGTTACATCAGAGGGAATCTTCGTAGTTGGTCGCCTAGCTTGCTTTCCACGTCAAGGAGAGTCCAATCCGGACACGGGTACCGTTTTCGGCCTTCATGTCTTCACAGCCCATCAGTCCGGCCCATGGATAGCAGGCCGGACGCCTGAGGACCCTTTAGTCCAGGACTCCCTCACCGAGAGGGCCCAGAGATACCTCTCCGATACTCGGAGTGACAAATCCTAATATTGATCTATGCCAACCCAACAAACACCTTCGGAAACACCTGTAGGGTATCTTTATAATCACCCAGGTACGTTGTGACGTTTGATAGCACACAAGGTGTTCCTCCGGTATTCGGGAGTTGCATAATCTCATAGTAAGTGGAATATGTATAAGTCATGAAGAAAGCAATAGCAATAAAACTTAACGATCATTATGCTAAGCTAACAGATGCGTCTTTTCCATCACATCATTCTTCTAATGATGTGATCCCGTTCATCAAATGACAACACATGTCTATGGTTAGGAAACTTAACCATCTTTGATTAACGAGCTAGTCAAGTAGAGGCATACTAGGGACACTCTGTTTTGTCTATGTATTCACACATGTATCAAGTTTCCAGTTAATACAATTCTAGCATGAATAATAAACATTTATCATGATATAAGAAAATATAAATAACAACTTTATTATTGCCTCTAGGGCATATTTCCTTCACCCAGGTCGTATGATGACGGAAACTATGGTGCCGTTCTCCCTCTTGAGGGCATCGTTTTGGAGCAGGAGCTGATTGGAAGGGCCCAGAGGTGGAGCGGGGTTTCATATTCCGCATCAATGACGGAGGGTCTCGGCGGCGTGGCGCAGTAGAGGCTTGGCGTCCGATGCGGGTTGACGGACTCCCGCAGGAGGGCGACGTTGTCTGGCGTCGTGGTGGCGTCGATGGCAGAGAGGCCTAGTAAGGTCGATGCATCAGTTCTGCTCTGAGGATGGATTGATGGAAGATGGAGGTGAGGGCCCTTGTAGCGTGCGGTGCTCACTGGGAGTGTGTCGGACCGGTGTGTGGCCCAGTCTAGGTAGTGGCTTGGATGGGGCATCCGGCTTTAGATGTTAGGCTTTGGTGCCATGTCTGTTTGGTATTAGGCTCGAACATTCGGCACCCCTTAATCAATGGATAGGAGTAGCAACAGGCGTTTCCAAGATGGTGGCTTCAGGCTTATTGATGTATTACTTTGTAACGTCTTTAGGAATAATTAATAATATGGATGTATGCATCGTCCAGATGCAGAGGCCGGAGGTACATCCTCCTTTTCCAAAAAAAAAACTAATTTCATAAAAGTGATTACACTCATTTAAAAAAACTCATTTCACTATGTTAAAAAAATGATTTCACTCATCTGAAAAAACTGATGTCACTCATTTCAGAAAAATAATTTCACTAAGTTGAGAAAAAAATTCACTCATTTTCATCTTTCAGTTCGAAATGGATTCCAGTCAATGCGAGAAACTGATTTCACTCATTTAGAAATTGATTTCACTCAAAGCAAAACACGGATTCCAAATATTTCAAAAACCCAATTTGATTCAATTTAAAAAACAATTTCACTTGTTTCGTAAAACAGATTTCACTCATTAAAAGAATGTTTGAAATAATTAGTTTCACATGTTTTACATGACTAGTTTCAAAATTCTGAAATAACAAGTTTCACGTATTTCACACCCAAAAATGTGTCATGTGTATGACAAACATATTTCACTCATTTTAAAAAATTGGTTTCACCCAATTCGAAGATCATATTTCACTATTTTCATAAAGCTGATTTCACTAATTTCAAATGTTGAAATTAAAACGTGTTCGAATGTATTCAAGTTGATCTTGTTCTATAGGTCTTGGCTCCAGGAGTTCAAATATATACAAAGTTTCGAAAATGGAATTTTTGTTTTGAAGATATAAACAATCTAAATAGTGAAAAGGCAGTTAAAAGCGATGGATTTAGAGATGGAGAGAGGAGAGATAATGTCAGAGACATGCATGTCATAGTCTGTACCATGAGCAGTAAAAAGAGAGGCGGGACCATGCATGCGTCTCCGCATGTGCATGGTGGGCCTGATCTGATCAAATACGGTGACTTAAATAGAGAAAAGAGAGGAATACAAATGTACACAGCTGGCAGCATGCTATTGGTGAGAGAACCCCCGGTACATACCGAAACCGGTAAAAAAACACTTTGTGCAGCGGTGCATCCATGGACCGGCGGCTCTGTGCACCTGCTCTGGATGATGCCTCTGTGCCGCGTGCGCGTCTTGTGTGGTACTGTTGCTCCGCTTGTATGCCCGCATGTTGCGTGTGCTCTGTTTGTGTGATGCGTGCGGGGTGGCCTCTGTTTGCTTGTGCCTGCCGACTTCAACTTCTGCTACTGAGCGCGGAGAAGCAGTGTCGTCTCTGATGTGGCCAGGATGCACTTTGTGTGGATAGTTTCTAGATCCCAATCATGGTACGCGTGCTGCAACAATGTCATGATCGAAGTGGAAAGTTTGTTCATAATTACAACCGGATATGGTATTGGTGCTTCACTATAAAGTATTACTCCCCGTCTTAAAATAAGTGTCTCAACTTTACTAATTATACTATCCTTCTTTCAGTACCAGTTTTTACCTGAGACAACTAAAGTCTAATTGTTGCAGGAGATAAAATATGTAGATGCTCCAGAGAATTTGAACATCTGGGTGCTCAGGGGCATGACTTATCTGCATCAGTGACAAGCTATACCCCATCATGGCATCATCCACGGCGACCTAAAATGAAAGCAAGAAGAGGAAATGGAGCATCTGGGTATTCTATCTTCTCTTGCTTTATTTCCTGATTGCATGATGTTGTAAGAATTTCATCCCACCCATTGCTTTGGAGCATCTCTGGCTGCAGTAAACGTGTGTCAATCTAGGACATGTGAGTTGAGTTGCACCATGTCCCATTATTACTTGATTACTAAAATAGCTGGTATCCCTAAATAGTAAAAACAGAGAAGATTTTTAGTGAGTTATTCCACATATTTTATTCTTATTATCTTCTAGACCTATCTTACCATTTAAGTGCAACCCATATTATAGTTTTTTATACTCCCTCCGTCCCATAATATAAGAGTATTTTCAACACTAGTGCAGTGTCAAAAACTTATATTATGAGACGGACGGAGTACCGGTTAAGTTCATTATTCAATGAAATTACTTTTCACTAAAATAAGAACCACGTAATGCTTACAATTTAATCTGGTCATCCGGACAACTAAATGGGTTAATGTTATGTATAGTATCTTTTGTTTACGATGAATGAAACGAGTTAATGTTATGCATAGTATCCTTTGTTTACGATGAATGATGCGCTCCACTCAGAAATTCTTTGCCAATTTTCCTTGCGTGTAATTGCTAAATTCGGTTCTCAGCATTACCTATTTGATAGGAGAAAACTTGAATACCAGGGTTCTCCGATAGTGTTAGTCCGAGTAATCTTTCTATTACAACATTGTTAAACATCTTTATGTTGATACATCATTATATTTTGTTCATATTATTGATATATTCCCCTCTAGAGTGAATGTTGATTGTGTTTACATGATAATACGTGTGTTACACGTGCACACTTACAATGCGAAGGGTCTAATCCAATGACACGCGTGGTGACCGATGAGGTGATGCGATCGGTCGACCGACCAACGCCTTAGTACACGCGCCTGATGTATGACAGGCATGTGCCACTAATGTTAACCAACAAATAAAGTCAGAACCCAGTGGTGGGCAGGTTTGAAGCGTAAGCAAAATAAGCATAAAGAATCACACGATAAACACAAAACATTCTACTTCAACCGAGAGTTTTACAAAGTAACTATAAATATTTCCCCTAAAAAAACTAAAGATGGGTAAAGAACATAGACAACTCCTTTTCGAAAAAAAAGAACATTGACAACTGGGGTGACTATGCATCAACGGGGACGATCCAGAAGGGTTTCTCGACACCCAACACATTCTCAAACTGCTTGACAATTTCCGACGAGCCGTCCTGGAGGCCAAGAACATGCAGATCGCTATTCTTTTCGCTCAAGCTATTCACCCAGTAGACGCAGTTGGGCTTGAGCCCGCATCCGCTGGCAGAGCAGGACGCTCCAAAATTGGATCTACCGAGGATGAAAGCCCGATCGCCGATGCAGCCCGTCTTGCGCCAGGCCGGCGGCTCAGAGAAATCCATCCGATAGACGCGGATCTCCCCTGGTTGGTCGACGCACATTCCGTGGAAGGGGATATGGACGAGGAACAGGTCGTTGCAGGACTCGAGGATGTACGTGGCCGTAAAGCGAGTGTTTGAGAAAAAACTACCAGTTTAGGGGTTCGTGTCCCACAGAACTACCACTTTTTTAAAAGTGGCAGAAAACTACCAAAAAAACGTAAAAACGTGACTAAAAACTACCAGGTTGACTGAATGGTGGTTTTGACCGTTTTAACAGCGATTCTGACGTGAGTGGCCCACTTGCCAGGCGGGCGGCCCGCCTAACGGCTAACGGCGCGCGCGCGGGGCCGTTAGAGCCGCTCGTCGGTCGCACCTGGTCGGGACCAGGCCATAACCTGGCCGACCGGGCCGCTCGTCCCCACCAGCTCTCTCACTCTCCCCCGAGCTCACTCAACTCCTCTCTGCTCTCCTCTGCTTCTGTTTCTTCTTCTCGCGCTCCGGCGACGCCGCGACCATGCCGTCGTGGCCGAACAGCAACGAGACGTCAGACGACGATGACGAGTACATGAGCGAGTTCAGCAGCATGCAGATGGAGTACTTTGTAAGTCAGCTCAGTCTATCCTCTCCTTCTCCTGTCTGTTCTGTTCTAGGGTTAGGGTTAGGGTTTGAAGATATTTGAGATTTTTCTATTTAAGTTGATATATGTGAGTTGTTCTTGATATAGATATGCTTTGCTTTTGCAGCAAACTCCTGACACTGTGATAGACCCTAGTTTCTGTGGGCTTGTGACTGAATCTGACAGAAGGTGCATCTTGCACAGGCAGAGGGCGGGCAAGTTTGTGGCATTTGAAGGCACTGACACTGGCAGGAGATTCATAGGATGTGCTACTGAGGTAATGGACCAAGTTGGTGTGGATTTGATTAGCTTGAATTTCTGCTATGTAGTGGAAACAGACTGTTTAGTTGCTGTTTTTCTGAATTTTCCTTAAGTCTGAAAACATTGGTATGTCTGAATACTGTACTTGTAGTAAAGAGCACTGGAAACATATGAACCATATTGATGTATTGTATTTTTAGTATAGAACTGACTAGCTAGTGTAGCTTATATCATTATTGTTTATGATTTGTTATTCTGAATTTGCTTGTTCACTGCAAATTTAAATTGATTTTCAGGATGGTGTGAACTGTGGTCTTCTGGAGTGGGTAGATGCCCCCTGGCCTGTAATTCTGCAAAGGTGCTTAAGCAAGCTCTGGGATATGTATCATGAGGAGAACCTTGGTAGAGCCCAGGATAATGAGGCTCATGGGATAGAGGTTGCAAAACTGCAGAAGGAGCTTGATTCTCTGGCCAATCAGTATAGCCAGCTGGTGGATGATGTGTCCAAGTTGTTTGATTATCAGGATGGAATCAAATCTCATGACATGGATTGCACAAGCCAGGCAATCAATGAACTGAAGGAGAAGAAGAAGCAACTTGAGGATCAGGCAAAGATTGAGCTTCAAATGGAGAAGCTTAAGCTCAAGAAAGAACAAAGATGCATCCTTCAGAGTCAAGCTGATATAATCCAAAACACAAGGAAGGCCATGAAGGAGCTAGAGGTGGAGAAAGATCTCCTTAAAGAAGAGAAGAAGAAGCTGGAGAATGTCATTGCTGAGCTCCTTAAGGTTGGTCAGGGGTGCAAGGAAAAGCTGGACAAGATAAAGGAAGTTGTGATGGAGGAGTGAAGTGGCAGCTCTGGATGGTAAGTATATATGAGGCCTATATATATAATTGGCCTAGGAATGATCAGTCTGATGCAAATATGCCCTGATCTACCTATGAACTAACTTTGAACTACCTAAGAACTGTAATGGGTTTAGATCATTTTGGTTGGTGTGGGGGTGGTGTTTGCCCTGATCTGTACTGCCCAAATATTATCCCGATGCTGAGAACTGGTGCTAAGTTAAGTTAAGAACTCAATTATGTAATTCTGATGTAGTTTATTTATGTGTGTTGTATCATAAGTTCTTGTTGAGATCTGTTTACTTCATAAGTTGCTTCATCACAGGTTCAGACAAATTCAGAGAAGTTTGAAAGACATCTAGTCTCCCATAGATAGCATTTAGTCTTGCATAGATAGGACATGGACACTGAAATTGTTCAAAGACACTTAAACTGACAGAACTGAATCTCACTGAGATTGCAAACACCCTGATAAACTGATAGAACTAAACTGACAGAACTGAATCTCACATAGATCTGGCGATAACTGTTGTAACTGAATCTGAAACTTACAGTTTCAGATTGTTAGGCCCCTGCTATGCGACCTGACCGTCGCACCTCTTGCTTGACTTGAGTGGTAGGTGGCAGCTCTAGCACCTCCTCTTCGTCTCCATCGATGACGATGATGGGAGGAGGACGTCGGCGAGCCAGCAGTGCTGGTGGGGCGATGATCTGCAGGTCCTCGTCGTCGTTTTCCATAGTAGTTGGAGTTGTAGCTTGTGCTGGAGGGATATAGCGGTGGGCTGCCCACCGTTCCCTCTGCCCAGCATCGCCGGAGTCCGCCTCCTTCATTGCCCACAGCAACATGTCGATGGGCATGATACCCTTACCTTGGGTTGCATAGCGCTGGTCCATGCGCTGCTTCTCCTCAGTCGTCGCCTTCTTCCTCACCTCTTCTGATGCATCCACGAGCCCTTGTGCATTGCTGTATCTCATGGCAATCTTCATGTAGTCGAGGAAGAGGTCTTCGTCACCGCGATCCGACCCAAAAAGCATGGCAACCCAGCCCTTGCCGGTGGGGAAGGGGTTCAGCCATGGGTCTGGCGTAGAGGAAGAACCAGCCATGGATGTAGGTGGAGTGAGGTTTTCGAGAGAGAGGTAGAGTGAGCAGAGATAGAGTGAGTTGTTGGGCTACTTAAATGTTGGAGTGGAGGAAGTGCGGTGGAGTGTGACAGTGGGGAAGTGGTAGATTGAGTGATGAGAAATGGTGGTAGTTGTGTTGCAATTAAAGTCTTTGTTGAAACCCAGCAACTTGGAACTTGTGTGCTCAAACAGTGGAGTAGTTGATGGCAAAGTATTTCAAAAATTAGAGTGACCAAAAAATCACATTTCAGCAAAGCCCAAGTATAGAAACATTGAGATAAATGCAGATAGATGGATTCAGGCATAAGTTCAGACTTAAAAATATTGTGCCATGGATACATTTCTTAGAAAATAAGCATAGTCTTTATCATAGATTTTCCAACAACCCAAACATAGATAGTTCAGAAAATAAGCATAGTCTTTAACATAGATTCAGGCAGCCACATTGCATCGTCTTCATCACGGTTGGTGCATCTCCTGAACTGCATCCTTCACTGCAATCATAAAGTTCAGAAAGTTTAGAACAAGACAAGATTCAAAGCAAGAGTAAGAACAAGATTCAGGGCAATATTGAGCACAAGACAAGCAGATTCAGAAACACCACAATTTAGTCAGAAACTACCGCGTTGAACTAATCGCAATCTTGTCTTCCTTCTGCTGCAGCCAGGATCTGAGCCCATCTCTTCCTTGTTGCTTGGAATCGATGGAAAGATGCCCTGTCTCTGGCCCACCAGATGATTAGTTCATCTGTGATGTTGGTTCCTTCTGGGAACACCTCCTTGAACTGCTTCACGTCATTCTGGTTGCGTTCCGCCATAATCATGGCAGCAATCCGCTGGCGTCGCTCCTGTGCCTGTGCTCGACGGTTGGCCCTCCTTTCAGCCCTAGCAACCTCGTCTTGTTCATCAACTACCTCTCCTAACTGTGGATCCATCAGTGGCGGCTAGGTTTTGGTCAAGGGGAATGAGGCGCAGGGATCCAGTGGTTTCTGGTGGCCTCTCTTATGTAGACAGTGTGGCAGGCTTGGTGGGTTAGTTCGGTCCAACACGGAAGCCCACCATCAGGCCCACGTTACACCACAAATTTGATAGAAGTACAGTCAGGTTCGGTCAGGTTCACACAAATTCAGACATACTCATGCAGAAAAGTACAGACATGTTCAAAACAAAGTGAAACAGGTTCTAAACTAATTCAAACAGGTTCAAAGAGAGAAGTTCTACCTTTTTATAGTGTCAGTTACCACTGGCATACAAATAACCCCTCAATCTGCTGCTTGCAAACCTCTTCCTTTTGTTACCAGCCAAAACATCTGAAGTTGCAGCAACAAATCTTGGTGCACTGAATCCCTTGCCTCTCCCTCCACCTGCAGGCCTACCCCTTTTAGTTGTAGTAGGAGCTGGTGCATATGCAGCAGGAGCTGGTGCTCTTGCATGTGGTGCTGGTGCTGATGTAGCAGGAGCTGGTGCTCTTGCACTAGGGGTTGGTGCTCTTGGAGTTTGTACTGGAGCAGATGGAGCAGGTGCATAGACTGCCCTGTTTTCCTACATTAAAGGTCCAACTTAACTTAGATTAGACTATGTAAAAGGAAACATTGCTCTGATGCTTGATAATTACCTCGTGTTTGTTTTTCCTCATTTGCAGTTTAGGCCTAAGAGTCTTATTGCAACTTGTATACTTGTGTCCTTCCAACCCACAATTTCCACAGGTAATTGTTCCCATCCTACTGGTGTCTCTTGGGGCAGGAACTTCAAACTCTCCTTTCCTCCTTGCAGTTTGTTTTCTGCCTGCCTTTTCTTTGAACACAGGAGGTTCAATGCCTGGAGTGTTTGTGTGAGGCCAGAAATCTGGACCAGGAATAGGGTATATAATTTCTTTGTATGTCTCCAAATAAAGTGGCTTCTTGAAAAAGTCATTGACATAGTCCTCAGGATGCAGCTTTTGCTTTGTCAGTACAGATATGCCATGACTGCAAGGTACACCAGTCATGTTCCATCTCTTGCAGTCACATGTATACCCTTCCATGTCCACACAATACTGTTTTTCTTTGCTAGTAACTTGCCAAATTGTTGGACCAGCTCTGTCAGCCTGACAATACTTGGCATACTGCTTGTTCTCTTCTAAAATCTCTGAGTAGGTTGGTGTGATTGTCCACCTGCTAATCTGTAACTTCTCCCTAGTTTGTTGCCTCTTGATCATTTGCTTGGTCCTAATCCCTTCAAACATTGTCCTTATTGGTTTGGCCCTAACATCCAGTATCATCTTGTTGAAGACTTCACTTAGATTGTTCACAACTAAATCTGTTTTGCAAGTATGATCCATAGCAAACCTAGCCCAAGTAGAGACCTCAATTTTTTTGAGCCATTTCCAAGCATCCTCAGACTGTGCTTTCAGCTCTACCATGCCTAGTTCATGCCCATGTTTAGTGCAGGAGTAGCTAGCCTTGTCAATACACTTCTTTAGTTCCTGGCCTCTAAATCCAGCAGATTGAAAATTTGCATATATGTGCCTAAGACAATACCTTTGAGGTGAATCAGGGAATACCTCATTTATTGCCTTAAGCAAGCCCTGCACATTCACAAATTATTAATACAATTGAAAAAAATGAAATAATTAAAAAAAGTAATAACATAAATTGCTCAATGAAATTCTTCCCAACCTTTTGCCTGTCAGACATGATAGTGTATGTTCCAAATTTGTTGCCACTGCCAATGCAACATCTCAATTGAGTTAAAAACCAATTCCAACTTTCACCATCTTCCTTGTCAACCACACCAAAAGCTATAGGATATATATTGTTGTTTCCATCCCTTCCTGTGGCTGCAAGAATTTGCTGTCCAGTGGTTAACTTGATGAAGCATCCATCAAGACCTATAAATGGTCTGCAACCATTAAGGAAACCTTCCTTTGAAGCTGCTAAACAATAGAACATATACTTGAATCTAGGAGTAGGTGCTGGGTTCTCTGGATCTTCAAATGTTGTTACTATACACCTGCTACCTGGGTTTGTGTCAAGAACTGCTTGAAGATAATCCCTGAGCCTCAAGTACTGCTGCTTGTGGTCACCTTGAACTACATCAACAGCCTTCCTCCTTGCCCTATATGCCACACTTCTTGATACATCCACTGAAAACTTAGTCCTGGTCTTCTTAATTAATGCATCCACAGGAGATCTAATGTCTTCTCTCAATGCTGCCTCTACTGACCTTGACATCCACTTAGTAGTAACCTTTGTGGACTCTGCACATGCTCCACAAGTGTGCAACATATCACTCTTGATGTAGAATGTTTTTCATGAGCTAACTTAGAGGCACATATATAAAAATCACATCCCTGGGCGGCTCTCTCTGAGCACCAAACAATAATCCTATCTGGGGCATTTCTGTGGTATTGAAAATTTCTCAAAGTCCTAATGTGAAAATCCCTAAGTGCATCTCTGAACTCATACACAGTGGTGAAGCACAAGCCCTTACAGAACTGTTCTACTGGTCCTTGAAGTTTGTGATCATACCATATCCTGTCTTTCAACTTCTTATTCCTTCTCTTCCTACCACTTGGTAGTTTATAGGATCCTTCAGGCTCATCTTCTTCATCACTGATGCCATAATCACTAGGGAAACATTTTTCATCTGCTTCAGGGAACCAATCTGCTTTCTCCATTTTCTCAACCTCATGGTGGGATCTACTAGTTGGACCAGGTTTTCTCACTACCTTCAGTTTCTGTACCACTGCTGTATCTTGTTTTGCAGCTTCATCTTCAGAGGAATACTCTGACTGAAAATCCACATTGTTCCCATCTGAGCCTGAATTTGCAGCTTCATCATCAGAAACAAATTCAGACACATCAGTGTCACCTTCAAAATGGTTAAGGTCAGCCTCTCTCTGCACCATGCCTTTCTTCAGCTCTTCCTTTCTGTCCATGCTTATATCCACCACCTTAGTGCAACTTTGTTGAGTGTTAATGCAATGTTCAGCAAAATAACTATCTCTGTTTTCATGATTTTCATCTGCATTACATTCCTCAAGAGCTCCCACTACTCTTATGTTCAGAAACTTTTCATTATGAGAGTGTGCCAACATCTGCTGCACATCATCTTCACAGCATATTTTATCTAAACCTTCTAATCCTTTCTCCTCATCAAATACATAGTACATATAATCATCAGCCACAAAGCCCTCACTCCCAATAAGAGAAAGCATTGTCAAATATGATATGTCTGATTGGTATAAATTTCGAACCACAGATTCTCTGGCATTGAAATGGAACCAAATTGACCACTTTGGGTCATCAATTCTGAAAATTATAAAATGAAATACCTTTATTAACTGAAAACAGGATAACTGAACCTAACTAGGCACAATATTGAGTTTCTGTCAAACAGCTTTTTTCAGTTTCTTACACAACAAAGTATGCACAATACTAACAATTTCCAAGGTCACCATAACTGAATCTAACCATGCAAAAAACTAGATTAATTTACTGAATCTCTGAATCTCACAACCATGCAAAAAACTATGCCGTACCTGCCGCCGCCCACAGAACGAGGAAGCTTCCGCCGACCTTGAGCTCTGCTTCTTGTCGTCTACGGTGGTCGCGCCGGCGCCGACCAATCCAACCTCTGCTGTGCGCCGCCAGCGGAAGGATTAGATTCGGACTGAGAAGGCTGCTGCGCCGCGCTGCCGCCCGGAGGTATGCCTGAATCGCCGCCGGAGTTTGCATCCACAGCCGCCATGGCTGGCGACGGCTAGGGCTAGGTGAGCTCGGGGAGAGTGAGAGAGCTGGTGGGGAGTGGGGAGCCGGCCTGGCAGGTCTGACCTGGTCCGACCGACGAGCGGCTCTAACGGCCCCGCGCGCGCGCCGTTAGCCGTTAGGCGGGCCGCCAGCCTGGCACGTGGGCCACTCACGTCAGAATCGCGGTTAAAACAGTCAAAACCACCATTCAGTCAACCTGGTAGTTTTTAGTCATGTTTTTACGTTTTTTTGGTAGTTTTCTGCCACTTTAAAAAAGTGGTAGTTCTGTGGGACGCGAACCCCTAAACTGGTAGTTTTTTGTCAAACACTCCCGTAAAGCCGAACGGGACCTCGACGCGGGGCACGGCGATGGCGCCCTGCCACGCCTCCGGCTCCTCCGAGGCGTCGTTGGTGTGGAAGTCCAGCGTGCCGAGAGAGTCGTTGGACTCGCGGAAGAAGAACCTCCCATTGACGGCGGCAACGTGGAAGAAGTTTCTCTTTGTGCGGGGACAGCCCAGGATGTCCAACCAGCCAATGTCGTAGCCGTGGCGCGACCACCGGAGATCCTGGCCGACGCGGCAGAACCACATCACCGGGCTCGCATGGTCGAAGACTAGGACGCTGCAGCCAGGCGCGGCCACGACGTTGGACAAGACGCACCTGCACGTCCACGGGACCTCGTCGTCCTTGAGAGGCGGAAGCTCGATTGTTGATCCGTCCTTAGGGCTCAAGAGATGGGTCCCTGCGTCTTCTGACGAGGAATCGGAGGAGCTCAGGACCAGGACCCAGCCTTGCGGCGTCGGCAAGGATACCTTCTTGCTCGACACCAACGGAGGGACATCTTGAAGCTTCTGGTCCGGCAAGCTGAAGACCTTGTACGACGGACAATCTGAATCTGGTGGCGGCTCAAGCACCAGCAGCGGGAAAGCCGCGGACACGTTCGACTCCTCTGCCAAATCAATCGCTGACGACACGTTCGACTCCTCGGCCAGATCCATCGCTGACAACAGGGGCGTAGACAAGTCCAAGTCAGCCATGGCCAGAGTCGTAAGGCTAGATCGCTTCGTTTACTGGAGCTACGCTCTGGCTGGCGACGACAAGCGACACGAGGCTCTGCAACCACGGATCTGGTGAGAACAGGGCGTCGCGTGAGGCATATATATAGGGGTTGGCTTCCCCGACTCCACAGACGGCTATGTTCAAGTCGAAACCGGAATTATCGGGTCGGACTCCGACAGCTATACGTCTGCTCCTGATTTTCGGATGCCAAACCAGGAATCCTAGTTGGAGACAAGTTGGAAGCCGAGTTCAGCTATACACGGACGCTCCGCCCACCCCCCAGCGCTCTCCCTTTTGTTCTTTCCAAGGGAAAGGCATTACGGCTAACTTTATTAATTTTCACAGCGTGTTTGTGTGCATGTAATTGTAATTTGTAACACAAACTTGGAGGGGTTTCTTTACCCTATTCCTTTCTTTATAAAATAGTACGTACATTCGTGCCTATTTGAGGAAATTTAATTTTGATCTGCAAAAAAATAATAAGTTTGATTGGCATCTCTAAAGCGGATCCTGAAACCACCCGCAACCGTCCGGACATCGCAGTCCGGACCATGGAGGTCATACAACAAGGGCCTCTATCTGTCCGCCGAGCGATCCGGACGTACTTTTTCTAGCAAATACGAGACAAAGTGGAGAGGACTTTGCGGGAGTCCGGACAGCAGACACGTAGGACTCCGACACCCCGGGCCCACACAACACCCCTCCTGGACCTCACGAGTCCATCCTCCCATTTTCTCTCATCAGTTTTCCTCTCTTGCCTTCGTCACCGCTCCGCCATGCCGCACCCCTGCCGGAACTCGACGGTGTTGTCACCTCCAACGGTACACCCGGGTTTCCCGCCGCTTCTCCTACGCCGCCGTTCCACACCTCCCCTCAAACCGCCGCTCAGGTACCATCCGCCGCTCAGGTACCATCCGCTCCTACGATGCTCACCATGCCCGTCAACTATTCGGTGAATTGTCGGAGCTAAAAAATTATTGTCCATTCTTCTTTGAAGCGATGGATTCAGATATGGAGTACATCTATGAGCACTATGTTTAGTCGTTCGACGAGGAGGACTACACGGATGAGACAGTGATGATGCATGTCGTGCTTGCGGATGCGGAGCATGTAGAGAAGCATGTTCTTAATTTCAAGGGATAGATTAAGGGTCATCGAGTGCTCAACCGCAACCGGGCGCACGGCCATTTGATGCTGATGTCCGACTACTTTGCCCTTGATGCCCTCTTTGCCGACAATTTTCGGCGGTGGTTTCGGATGCACAAAAATGTCTTCGACCGTCTGTACCATGGCGTTCGGTCCTTTGATGTCAACTTCATCTTGAAAAGGATGTCATTGGAAGGATAGGGTTCTTTGGTTATCACAAGTGCACGGCTACCGTACAGATGATTGCATATGGTACGATTGTTGAGTCGTGGGACGAGTACCTACGGATGTCCGAGAGCACATGCGGAGATGCCATGGTCAGGTTTGCAACTATCGTGCTCGAGGTGTTTAGACCGCAGTACCTGAGAGAACCAACTGTGGAAGACACCGAGAGGCTCTTGGCAATCTCGGAAGTAAGAGGGTTGCCAGGTTTGCTCGGATCACTTGACTGCATGCATTGAAAATGGAAGAACTATCCAAAAGCTTTGCAAGGGCAAATATCAGGGTCATGTTAACAAGCCCACACCATCATTCTTGATGCAGTTGCATCACATGATCTTTGGATTTGGCACGTTTTCTTTGGCATGCCCGGGTCTCATAATGACATCAATGTGCTGCACCGATCACCATTATTTGCTAGGCTGACTGAAGGAAAAGCTTCTCCATGCTAATATACTGTTAACGGGCATGAGTACAATATGGACTACTATCTGGTTGACGGTATCTATCCTCCGTGGGCTACCTTTGTCAACACCATCTCTAACCCAGTTGGTCAGAAAAAGTCTCACTCTGCCCAAAGACAAAAAGAAGTTAGAAAGGATATTGTGAGGGCTTTTGGAGTTCTGCAGGCATGTTTTGCAGTTGTTTGTGGACCTAGGTTTACATAAGTAAGAATATTCCAGCTGAACAATGAACCTTGAGCACTAACTGCAAAAATACGATTGCAATGCAGTAGAGCATCGGCATGCTCACATTTAGATACATATTTAGAGTAGCTTTTTTTGAAAGGTACATATTTAGAGGTTAAAACAGATCAGTTGGTCGTCTTGGCACACTTGCAATGCTCGTCGAATCACTGAGTTGTACAAACTTCCACCAAGTTCATCAAATCACCACGCCTGCAACACCGACACGAAGGCACCAAAGTCTTGGGCAAACAACACGAAGACTGGAGCCGAGACCATTACTCTCACTAGCTAACATGTTGGGTCCACCATGCAAATACAGTTCAGAACGCTCACATCACACCGATCGAGCATTGAATAATTTGTTGGGGAATGTTGCATGGAAAACAAAACAAAAATTCTACTCACACCCAAGATCTATCCATGGAGATGCATAGCTACGAGAGGGGAGAGCATCTACATACCCTTGTAGATCGCTAAGCAGAAGTGTTTATCAACGTGGTTGATGTAGTCATACACCTTCACGATCCGCACTGATCAAGCACCGAACGCACGGCACCTCCGCGTTCAGCACACGTTCAAATCGATGACGTCCTCGCCTTCTCGATCCAGCAAGAGTAGAGAAGTAGTAGATGAGTTCCAGAAGCATGACGGTGTGGTGACGGTGGTGGTGGAACTTTTCCGCAGAGCTTCGCCAAACACAACAGATTTGGACGGAGGAGGAACTAGAGGGAGAGGTGGCGCCGCACACGGCTTGGAATCATGGTGTGTTTTGCCCCTCCCCTCCTCACATATATATGGGTGGAGGGGGAGGGGATGCTGCCTAGGCTGTGCCCCAAAGGGGGCCGACGGCTGCCCTAGGCGCCCGCCCTAGCCTCCCTTCCTTCTTAGGTGCGTGGGGGGAAGGCAGGAGGGGAGCCCCGCCCCTTTCCTTTCCCAGCAAGTGGAAGAGAAGGAAAGAGGGGGCTGGCCCTCTTCCTTCCTTCCCTAGGGCTAGCTACCATGAGGTGGGGCGCACCAGCCCCATGTGGGCTGGTGTGCTTTCCCTCGCTGGCCCGTTTCGCCCAATATGCATTCCGAAACTCTTCTGGAAACCAAATACTATCATCCTATATATCAATCTTTAACTTCAGACCATTTCGGAGCTCCTCGTCATGTCCGTGATCTCATCCGGGACTCCAAACAACATTCGGTCACCAACATACATAACTCATATAATACTATATCGTCAACGAACGTTAAGCGTGCGGACCCTACGGGTTTGAGAATGATGTAGACATGACCGAGACGCTTCTCCGGTCAATAACCAATAGCAGGAACTGGATTCCCATATTGCTCCCTACATATTCTACGAAGATCTTTATCGGTTGAACATTTATGACAACATACGTAGTTCCCTTTGTTTGTCGATATGTTACTTGCCCGAGATTCGATCGTCGATATCTCCACACCTAGTTCAATATCGTTACCGGCAAGTCTCTTTACTCATTGCGTAATACATCATCTTGTAACCAACTCCTTAGTCACCTTACTTGCGAACTTTCTTGTGATGTTGTATTACCGAGAGGGCCCAGAGATACCTCTCCGTCATACAAAGTGACAAATCCCAATCTCGATTCATGCCAACTCAACAAACACCTTCGGAGATATTTGTAGAGCACCTTTATGATCACCCAGTTACGAAGTGACGTTTGATAGCACATAAGGTGTTCCTCCGAAGTCCGAGAGTTGCATTATCTCATGGTCGAAGGAATATGTATTTGAAGTTAAGAAAGCAATAGCAGTAATTGAACGATCATATGCTATGCTAACGGATGGGTCTTGTCTATCACATCATTCTCCTAATGATGTAATCCCGTCATCAAATGACAACTCATGTCTATGGTCAGGAAACCTTAACCATCTTTTGATCAACGAGCTAGTCTAGTAGAGGCTTACTAGGGACTTGGTATTTGCTTATGTATTCACACATGTATTTAAGTTTCCAATCAATACAATTATAGCATGAATAATAAACCTTTATCATGATTAAGGAAATATAATAATAACCACTTTATTATTGCCTCTAGGGCATATTCCCAACAGTCTCCCACTTGCACTAGAGTCAATAATCTAGATTACATAGTAATGAATCTAACACCCATGGAGTCTTGGCGCTGATCATGTTTTGCCCGCGGAAGAGGTTTAGTCAATGGGTCTGCCACATTCATGTCCGTATATATTTTACAAATTTCTATATCTCCATCCTTGCCTTTTTCACGAATGGAGTTGAAGTGTCACTTGATGTGTTTGGTTCTCTTGTGAAACCTGGACTCCTTGGCTAAGGCAATTGCTCTAGTGTTGTCACAAAAGATTGTTATTGGACCCGATGCACTAGGTATTACACCCAGATCGGATATGAACTCCTTCATCCAGACTCCTTCATGTGCTGCTTTCGAAGTAGCTATGTACTCCGCTTCACATGTAGATCCCGCCACAACGCTCTACTTGGAACTGCACCAACTGACAGCTCCACCACTCAGTATAAATACGTATCCGGTTTGTGACTTAGAGTCATCTAGATCTGTGTTGAAGCTAGCATCAACGTAACCCTTTACGACGAGTGATGTCGCTTGAAGCTACGTCGATATTTCCCCAAAGAGGAAGGGATGATGCAGCACAGCGGTGGTAGGTATTTCCCTCAGATATGAAACCAAGGTTATCGGACCAGTAGGAGAACCAAGCAACACAACGTAAACAGCCCCTGCACGTAGATAACAAATCCTCGCAACCCGGCGTGTTAAAGGGGTTGTCAATCCCTTTCGGGGTACGACGCCTCAAGGTAGGCAAACGGACGTGACATAAATTGTAGTAGATTGATAGATCGAACACCAAACAAAATAAATAAGAATAAAATGCAGCAAGGTATTTTTGTATTTTTGGTTTAATAGATCTGAAAATAAATGCAGAGGAAAAGTAGATCGCAAAGGCAAATATATGAGAAAGAGACCCGGGGCCGTAGGTTTCACTAGTGGCTTCTCTCGAGAAAAATAGCAAACGGTGGGTGAACAAATTACTGTTGAGCAATTGATAGAACTTCAAATAATCATGACGATATGCAGGCAATGATCATTACATAGGCATCACGTCCAAGATTAGTAGACCGACTCCTGCCTGCATCTACTACTATTACTCCACACATCGACTGCTATCCAGCATGCATCTAGTGTATTAAGTTCATGGAGAAACAGAGTAATACAATAAGAATGATGACATGATGTAGACAAGATCCATCTATGTAGAGATAGATCCCATCGTTTTATACTCCCTCCTTTCCTAAATATAAGTCTTTTTAGATATTTTAAATGGATTACAACATACGGATGTATGTAGACATATTTTAGAGTGTAGATTCACTCATTTTGCTCCATATGTAGTCACTCTTTGTAATCTCCAGAAAGACTTATATTTGGGAACGGAGGGAGTACTTAGTTGCAACGATACATATGTGTCGGTTCCCCTTCTGTCACTAGGATCAAGCACCGTAAGATCGAACCCACTACAAAGCACCTCTTCCCATTGCAAGATAAATAGATCAAGTTGGCCAAACAAAACCCAAATATCGGAGAAGAAATACGAGCCTATAAGCAATCATGCATAAAAGAGATCAAAGAAACTCAAATACTTTCATGGATATAAAAGGATAGATCTGATCATAAACTCAAAGTTCATCGATCCCAACAAACACACCGCAAAAGAGTTACATCATATGGATCTCCAAGAGACCATTGTATTGAGAATTCAGCGAGAGAGAGGAAGCCATCTAGCTACTAACTACGGACCCGAAGGTCTACAAAGAACTACTCACGCATCATCGGAGAGGCACCAATGGAGGTGGTAAACCCCATCCGAGATGGTGTCTAGATTGGATCTGGTGGTTCTGGACTCTGCGGTGGCTGGATGAATATTTTGTCGACTCCCCTAGGGTTTTGGGAATATTGGGGTATTTATAGAGCAAAGAGGCGGTCCGGGGGGCACCCGAGGTGGGCACAACCCACCAGGACACGCCTGGGCCTCTTGGCGCGCCCTAGTGGGTTGTGCTCTCCTCGAAGCACCCCCCCAGGCGCAGCCAGGGCCCATTATGTTCCTTCTGGTCCAAAAAAATCTCTGTGAAGTTTCGTTGCATTTGGACTCCGTCTGATATTGATTTCCTGCGATGTAAAAAACATGCAGAAAACTGCAAGTGGCACTTGGCACTATGTCAATAGGTTAGTACCAAAAAATGACTATAAAATGATTATAAACATCCAAGATTGATAATATAACAGCATGGAACAATAAAAAATTATAGATACGTTGGAGACGTATTAGCATCCCCAAGATTAACTCCTACTCGTCCTCGAGTAGGTAAGTGATAAAAACAGAATTTTTGGTGTGGAATGCTTCCTAACATGTCATATCATATTCTTTTCTTTATAGCATGGACATTTGGACTTTTTATATTGTTCAAAGCAATAGTCTAGTTTTGACATGATAATTTAAATACTCAAGCATATCAACAAGCAACCATGTCTTTCAAAATATCAACGCTAAAATAAGTTATCCCTAGCCCATCATGCTCAACCATTGATCCATTCATGAAACACACTCGCATATTAGCTACACCCAATACACAAGTACGATCATATTGCCTCTTAGTTGGTGCTTTTGTAAGAGAAGATGGAGACTCAAATTCAAAATAAAAATTGCATAAAGTAAAAGAAAGGCCCTTCGCAGAGGGAAGTAGGGATTTGTAGAGGTGCCAGAGCTCAAAGCGAAAAATTATTAAAGATAAAAACATTTTGGGAGGTGCATCTATCCCACCAACGAAAATGACTTAGAGTTCCCAACACTTTCCATGCTAGATATATCATAGGCGGTTCCCAAACAGAAAATAAAGTTTATTCATTTTTCCACCATACTTTCACTTTCCATGGCTAGCCGTATCCACGGTTGCCCTCCATACCAACACTTTCCAAGGAATTTATTATTTGACAACATAAAGTAAATTCATTTTTTCATTTCGGGACTGGGCATCCCTAAAACCTGTTCGCACACGAACACGTCACCGTGTACCCTCAACGCCGGGGGCGATGCACCGCAGCTCACGTCAAAGGAGACCCGACCGGAAGCACGGTACGCAGGCAATCCGGCGGGTGCTTTTGAGGACTCGAAACCCCACACGCCCGAGAGGGACCCTGTCTGGACGCGCGGTGGCTATGGGCTGCCCTAGGTCGACCTGATCGCCCCTAGGGCCTCGAGGTTCGTCGCCCTGCAAGGAAGAAGAACGAACAAAGAACGAGAAGAAAGATACAAGGGTGGGGGATAGATGAACACGAAAAAGTAGTAGATGTGTTCGTTCGATTGTGTGTTGTTCAATCGGCCGTCACCTCTCATCTATTTATGAGGCGGCTGGACTTCCCGTACAAGAAAAGGACTAAAAAATTCGTTCAAAACATCAAAAACCCAAACCCAACTCGGACAGGAATCTTTGGCAGTTTTCCGCATCAACTTGGTCTCACCAATTGGTTTGCTTTGGTCCCACCGAGTGAACGTGGCCAACTCCCTATAACTTTCTGTAATTTCCCGGATCAACTCAGTCTCACCGATTGCTTTGCTTCACTCTCACCGAGTGAACATTGCCAACTCTCTGGTAATTTTCCGGACCAACTCGGTCTCACCGATCAAATCAACTCGGTCGGTCCAAAATGACTCTGCAGCTTCTATTTCTGACATTGTTTTGCAACCACAGGTTACATACGACCTCGGATTAAGAAGATTTTTATATCAAATCAATCATTTTGACGAGACGCACAACTTTCATGTTGAAATGTTTTCCATTAGAGGCCATATTAATTGACTTTCATGCCATTCTTTAATCTGGTGTCAACATGAGCACCTCCGAACTTGTCATAACTATTGCATCCGAGCTCCGTTTTAGACCATCTTCATATCCATCTCCATCTTCGTAAAGAGAGCCATCGGGAGTGACATTCAGTCCTAAGTTTGAATTAGTCCTTATATAGCCTAAGCTAATTTTATGACTATGCCACTT
The DNA here is from genome assembly GCF_018294505.1 of Triticum aestivum. NCBI lineage: Eukaryota > Viridiplantae > Streptophyta > Magnoliopsida > Poales > Poaceae > Triticum > Triticum aestivum. The sequence continues at coordinate 78,710,245 of NC_057808.1, read as the reverse complement.
TTGAGCGTCAACACATGCCCCCTGTTTTTCGGCAAAGCTTGTGTGCCGAAAAATAACTTGCACATAGCTTGTTCTAAGGACGATGTCAACACTTTATCGGCCATTTTGCATGTTCTTAGGACGATAAGTATATATCAGCCATTGCTTGTTTGAACCTCTTGATGCAAACCTAGGTGAAAACTTCTCAACTTCTATAACAATCCGGTGATAAGATTCCATGGATCAAAACCATCCTCCGAACCATATTGTTCACCCTTTCGCTAGGATTTTGCAGATAATTAAGAATGAACTTCCTCCAATCCTTACTTCACCTGCATAAAAGTTTCATTAGTGGCCGAGGTGGTGAGCTCCAACTCGGCCTTACCTATGTTGGCGAGAACAAGCATCGGCTATTGATAGACGTGCAATACACCATGACCAACATGGTAGCCGTATGTTTGCTATGCCAACCCTCTCCAATTTTCATGCCTAGATATATGATGAATATTAAAACAACCGAAGACAATTTTTACGTCTAGACATACCTCAAGATAAACTAAAAGTGATTCGTCAAAACATTGATAACCATTGGATATTTGTTGCACTACTAATAACGAATCAGCGGAAGCCTTAATATGTATAGCAGCTATAGCAAGGAAAAGCTCCAATCTGAATAACAATGCATATTCGGCTTTGATCATTTGTGCATACATATTTTAAGTGGCATGAGGCTTCACAAAATAGCACCATAAGGAGATACATAAACAATACCAACACCTTGGCCATTGTTATGAATTCAACCATCAAAACATAATCTCCATAGTACTAGAGAGACAAGGCTAATATCTATATTATGCATGTCATAAATCTGATGCTCAACAATAAACCGACAATGATTTGGCCTCTCGTAAATTTGAAAGATGTGTAGGCCAAATCATATTAAATCGAAGCATAAGCCCACTCACCAATTTTGCTATGAATTGGTCTATGCAACAATTTTGAATGGCATCGGTCATAATGTTTTAACTCCATGCATGCATAATATAGGTATATGTATAGATTTCCATGAACATGTACCTTGTCTTGCTCTCCAATCAAACTAAGGACGATGTTAGAATACTACACCGACCATGCTTTGTCATATTCTTAGGGCGATAAATAAATATCAGCCACCTCCATAAGGTTCATGTAGAATTTATCCACCAAAGCATGTATAGCCGAAATAAACAAATGAAATGACAAATCAAGTATTTCGGCTCTTTGGATCAGCAACAAACTTGTAGCTAATCAATTGTATAGTGATTTGGTAATACCCTCTCATGATATAGAATATTATGTTGCATCCATGGATCAAAATAAATCCATGGAGGGTAATTGACCATACCTAGGGATGAATTCCATGGCAAAGGCATCAATGGCATGGTTGAAGAAAATGGATGATGTGCTAACAGAAGATTTTGATGTTGTGATGCACACCTTTGGCTTAATTGTTTGTTGCTTCCATTCTTCTCTTTTTTCACTTTTATTGTACTTGTTGCAATAGAAGCATGCACATCATTTTTGTTTTGATTGACCCTCTTGGGAACCCATGCCATGTTCTTCTTTCTCATCTCTTGTGCACTAAGATTTTGTAATTCCTTCTTTTGCCAATACGATAAGCCGAGTGAGCATCTCGGCTGTGATTTTGTTTTGACCAATGGAAATTCTTTTTTGGCCTTGTGCACTCTTAACTTCTTTTCTTTAGATTTGGTACTTTGACCCTCAACAATTGATTGCTTCATCTCATTGCCTTTAGTAGCCGATGTCAATACTTTAATTCGCTCATTTTCATTTGAAATCAAATCTGAAGTAGCACTCTTACGACCATCTCTTTTAACACGGTAAACTTGCTTGACCACCTCTTTCTTCTTCCTTGAGCTCTAGACCGATTCCTTATGATTGAAACGGTCTTTAACATGTGATTGTTCAAATGTTGATCTTCTTGGAGCTGCATAATATTGGTGAGATGGTCTAAAATAAGATGGAGAATGTGCCCTTGTATCATACCTATCCCATGATGCATATGGATCTACATGAGCATAGGGAGGCATCCACGACATTGGCATTGGCGGCCCAAAATAAGGATATGAATGTGTTGCATTAAAATTATCACTTTGCCAATACCGATCCTATATTTGCGCCCTGGGAGTGATCTTGGTTTCTTTGCATGATTTGGCCGACAAGCATTCTTCTCTTCACTCTTCTTTTGATATGTATCCAATAGTTCAGCGAAGGTGATTTTTGATCTCTTACACTTGTGCTTATTTCGGCCTTTGTTTTCTTTTGGTTTGCTTTCGTCGATCATTGGATTTCTTGTTGCCCCCAGTCCTTGGTGTCTTCATTGTAGCTACGATGGAATTCTCACCCCCAAGTTTATGTTCATTGTGCTCTTCAACAACTTCTTTACTTGAAAGCTTGATCCTGTCACCTGTAGTTTTACCTTCTCTTTAAATGGACCGACTTGAAATAGCCGATGCAAAAACTTTTTGCCATCAGGACCAATTTGAATAGACTAGTCATCCCTTGGCGTTCCAACAAATTTCAATCGTCCTTTTTCAATGGCCGATTTAACTATTTGACGAAACATGATGCAATCCTCAAAATTATGCTTGAACGAATCATGCAACTTACAATACATTCGTCCTTGGATAGATGGCTCGACATGGTGATCAAGAATTATAATATAATTATTTGTCAACAACAAACCAAATATTTGATCACACATGTTTGAATGGAAGGTATAATTTTTATTTTCTAGCCGACCTTGCAGTGAGAACGGCTTTGGAGTTAAGCAAACGAATGATTCAGATTTTGCATCACCCCATTCGGCTATGCATTGTGTTTTGCACTCTATCTCCAATATCTTTGGGTAAGATATTATACTAGCATCGGTTTTCTCAACAGAAGTTAACCTTGACTCTAAATTTCTAATACGAAAATAGTTAGAACATACATGTCTCAATTGAGACCAAGTGCAAGCCAAGTACGAAATAAGCAAAGCTACCCAATTAGATATGAACTTTAGATAAAGCAACGGGGAATGCTTTGGCTGCTACAATAAGTCATTATCGGTCTTTATAAATGGCACAATGGGTTGACCGATATGCTCTATAAAAATTTTATTGCTAAAAAGTAAATTATCCTTCTTCATTGGCCTTTGAAAATTACTTATGAGAGTATTTCTAATAGATGCAGCAACAATAAAGTTGTGACCAAATCTGAAAATAGGTAAATTACTTGCTATACATACCTCTTCAAATATGTTGGCAGAGCATGACGGTGGTGTGACTTGGACAATATCTTGCTCCACCTTTGGATGGCTCCCCAACGCCTTTTCATCATCTTTTTCTTGATTCCGTGCATCGTTACATTGAAGATCTTTGTCAACCAAACTTTGTTTGGCTACTTGTTCTATTCCTTGTAGCTCATCAATTTCTATGGCACGAAACTCATAGGGCAGGAAGTAGGTTCCATTAACTTTAGAAAAATCAAGCATGGTTGTTTTGCTATGCTTGCCATGCCCTTCCTCAATAATGCTTGCCTCTTTGGATTTGATGGACTCAGAATATATACTACTTGATTCGGTTTTTTCAACCGAAGCACTTTCATGTTCCGAATCATCCTTCTTTTCATTGATTCTACCAATTGGCAAGACTTGTTTTCTTTGAGCCAATTCTCTATTAATTCTCTCTTGGCGAAGTACTTGCACCCTATCGCGCAAAGCTTTAACTCCCCTCTCAATTTCAGCCCGCTCTAGATAAGTTTGCCCCCAATGCTTTTAGGATCTTTCAGCAATGTATTGTTATTATTGCGGAATTTTTGCAATTGTGTAGGGGTTGTATAATATGTTGCGGTACTAGGTGGAGGTGTATGCACTACTATATAACCATATGTTCTCTCGCCAATTCTATCAATTGATGAAGTTTCATCTTCTTGCGAAACACTAGCCTTTATTGCAGCATAATCAGGAAACAACCCCTTTTCATATTGTTCAAGGCAAAGAGCACTAATCCTCTGGTTTTGTGCCAAGCTCTTTTTTAACGCAGCCACAACCGCTTCTGGAAGGGATTGCTCCACAATACTTTCAGATTCTTTCGGCAATGATTCGTGAGTGTTGTCGAAATTCTCCAATTGCGTAGAGCATGCATTATATGCCACATTATTAGATGACGGCAAGTGTGTTCCTGCATAATTTTCACTTATTCGGCTATGACCATGAAGGTGCGTGGCCAAATTATGAACATCTACAGTTGCATACGGTGATGAAAAATTATTAACATGAGGTGTAGCATATGATGGTTGAGAGTAACTGGCCTAATAGCTAGTAGTAGCATGGCCAATTCTCCCATCCATCAGCAAAGTTGGATTCACATATTGCAAATTCACTAGTAGAAAACAGGGCTGAGGTCACAGGGCAGTTTTCACATTAGCCCCGGTTCAGTCACGAACCGGGACCCATGGGGGCATTCGTCCCGGTTCGTGAGCCCAGGGGGCCGGCCGGGGCCTCGTGGGCATTGGTCCCGGTTCGTATGGAACCATTTGTCCCGGTTCGAGCCATGAACCGGGACTAATGGTCCTCGCTCCTGGCCCACAACCATTTGTCCCGGTTCTTGGCATGAACCGGGACAGAAGGCCCGGATTTAGTACCGGTTCATGCCACGAACCGGGACCAATGAGGTGGCTATATATACCCCTCGCCCGCGAGCAGAGCACTCCAGTGCTCTGTTTTTCTCTGGCCGGCGAGGGGAGGGCTTTGTGGTGCTCTAGCTCACATCCTATGCACATGAGGTGTTCGATGAAATGCCTGAGCCACACTAGTTAAGCTTTGTCCTCTCGAAGCTCGACCTCAAAGCTCCATTTTCCTCGAGATTTGTCTAGGTTTAGCGGCCCGTCACGTCCCATTCCCGTCTTCACCACCGTCGACCGCCCGCGCCGATCTCGCCGCCGGCACCACCGTGGTGAGCCTCTTGTTCTTATCTTCTTTTTGAAAGAAAAAATTCTTACTTTAGATAGATACTTGTCTAATTTTCTTACTATTATATTCCTTCTTATTACATAGTGCGATGGTTTTGGTATCCGCCCCCGTCGGCCCTCGTCCTGTCTATGATTCGGATATGGTATATATTATCTTTTTATAACTATTTGATTCATTTATTGTTTATGACAAATATACCGACCAGCGTGACATAGATTTTATTTATCTAGGAGGTGGTTGAACCAGAAATTCTAACCGACCCTATTGTCGAGAGGTTAAATTTAGTTGAAGAAGAAAACAATTACTTGAAGGAAAAAATAAAAAAATTGAGGAGGAGAAGATGATATTGGAGTTGCATGTTGCGGATGTCGTCGATGATCACAAGATCAAGATGGATGCAATGCGCTTGAAGATTAGAAAGATTAGAAAATATGCCATTCATACCGAGGCTTGGTATCATTATGCCGTTGGATCAATTGTTACCTTGGTTGCGATTATGATCGCATTGAAATGTTTTACATAGTTTCAATGTATGGTTTAATTAATTAGATGCTCTGGAGAGCTATATATATGTTGTTAGATGAGAACTATGTATGTACTTTGGTTCTAATGTGATGATGAACTTCTATTAATTTGGTCACTTAATTATCTATTCATGATGTTCTGTAATGGTTTTTGACACACTTAATTATATATAATGCACGCAGATGAACCGACAATGGATGTACGGTGACAGACACACCTCCGAGTACATTAAGGGCGTGCATGATTTTCTCGAAGTGGCTGAGGCAAACAAGCAGAATGGTTTTATGTGTTGTACATGCCCTATATGTGGGAATACGAAGTCTTACTCTGACCGGAAAATCCTTCACGCCCACCTGCGTTACAAGGGTTTCATGCCACACTATAATGTTTGGACGAGGCACGGAGAAATGGGGGTTATGATGGAAGACGGCGAAGAAGAAGAGGACGATGACAACTATGTGCCCCCTGAATACGGTGATGCTGCAACGGGGGAAGCTGCTGAAGATCAAGAGGAACCAGACGATGTGCCCAATGATGCTGCAAGGGGGGAAGCTGCTGAAGATCAAGAGGAACCAGTGCCCGATGATGATGATCTCCGCCGGGTCATAGTCGATGCAAGGACGCAATGCGAAAGTCAAAAGGAGAAGCTGAAGTTCGATCGCATGTTAGAGGATGACAAAAAAGGGTTGTACCCAAATTGCGAAGATGGCAACACAAAGCTCGGTACCGTACTGGAATTGCTGCAGTGGAAGGCAGAGAATGCTGTGCCTGACAAAGGATTTGAGAAGCTATTGAAAATATTGAAGAAGAAGCTTCCAAAGGATAACGAATTGCCCGACAGTACATACGCAGCAAAGAAGGTCGTATGCCCTCTAGGATTGGAGGTGCAGAAGATACATGCATGCCCTAATGACTGCATCCTCTACCGTGGTGCGTACAAGGATCTAAACACATGCCCGGTATGCGGTGCATTGCGGTATAAGATCAGACGAGATGACCCTGGTGATGTTGACGGCGAGCCCCCCAGGAAGAGGGTTCCTGCGAAGGTGATGTGGTATGCTCCTATAATACCACGGTTGAAACGTCTGTTCAGAAACGAAGAGCATGCCAAGTTGATGCGATGGCACAGTGAGGACCGTAAGAAAGACGGGAAGTTGAGAGCACCCGCTGACTGGTCGCAGTGGAGAAAAATCGAGAGAAAGTACTGGGCTGAGTTTGCAGCTGACCCAAGGAACGTATGGTTTGGTTTAAGCATGGATGGCATTAATCCTTTCGGGGAGCAGAGCAGCAATCACAGCACCTGGCCCGTGACTCTATGTATGTATAACCTTCCTCCTTGGATGTGCATGAAGCAGAAGTTCATTATGATGCCAGTTCTCATCCAAGGCCCTAAGCAACCCGGCAACGACATTGATGTGTACCTAAGGCCATTAGTTGAAGAACTTTTACAGCTATGGAATGGAAATGGTGTACGTACGTGGGATGAGCACAAACAGGAGGAATTTAACCTGCACACGTTGCTGTTTGTAACCATCAACGATTGGCCCGCTCTCTGTAACCTTTCAGGACAGACAAACAAGGGATACCACGCATGCACGCACTGTTTAGATGACACTGAAAGTATATACCTGGACAAAAGCAGGAAGAATGTGTACCTGGGCCATCGTCGATTTCTTCCGACCAACCATCAATGTCGAAAGAAAGGCAAGCATTTCAAAGGCGAGGCAGATCACCGGAAGAAGCCCGCCATGCGTACCGGTGATCACGTACTTGCTATGGTCAATGATTTACACGTAATCTTTGGAAAGGGTCCCGGCGGACTAGCTGTTCCGAATGACGCTGAGGGACACGCACCCATGTGGAAGAAGAAATCTATATTTTGGGACCTACCCTACTGGAAAGAGCTAGAGGTCCGCTCTTCAATCGACGTGATGCACGTGACGAAGAACCTTTGCGTGAACCTGCTAGGCTTCTTGGGCATGTATGGGAAGACAAAAGATACACCTGAGGCACGGGAGGACCTGCAACGTTTGCACAAAAAAGACGGCATGCCTCCGAAGCAGTATGAAGGTCCTGCCAGCTACGCTCTTACGAAAGAAGAGAAAGAAATCTTCTTTGAATGCCTGCTCAGTATGAAGGTCCCGACTGGCTTCTCGTCGAATATAAAGGGAATAATAAATATGCCAGAGAAAAAGTTCCAGAACCTAAAGTCTCATGACTACCACGTGATTATGACGCAACTGCTTCCGGTTGCATTGAGGGGGCTTCTACCGGAAAACGTCCGATTAGCCATTGTGAAGCTATCTGCATTCCTCAATGCAATCTCTCAGAAGGTGATCGATCCAGAAATCATACCAAGGCTAAGGAGTGATGTGGCGCAATGTCTTGTCAGTTTCAAGCTGGTGTTACCACCATCCTTCTTCAATATCATGACGCACGTCCTAGTTCATCTAGTCGACGAGATTGTCATTCTGGGGCCCGTATTTCTACACAATATGTTCCCCTTTGAGAGGTTCATGGGAGTCCTAAAGAAATATGTCCGTAACCGCGCTAGGCCAGAAGGAAGCATCTCCATGGGCCATCAAACAGAGGATGTCATTGGGTTTTGTGTTGACTTCATTCCTGGCCTTAAGAAGATAGGTCTCCCTAAATCGCGGTATGAGGGGAGACTGATTGGAAAAGGCACGCTTGGAGGGGGGAACTCAATAATATGCAGGGACGGATATTCTTGGTCTGAAGCACACTACACAGTTCTACAGAACTCTACCTTGGTGACCCCGTATGTCGATGAACACAAGAACAGTCTGCGCTCCAAACACCCGGAGCAGTGTGACGACTGGATTACATGTGAACACATCAGGACTTTCAGCAGTTGGTTGGAAACACGTCTCAGAGGTGACACCACTGTTTGTGATGAGTTGTACTCGTTGTCCAGGGGACCATCTTCGACTGTATTGACTTACAAAGGATACGAGATAAATGGGAATACATTTTACACGATCGCCCAAGATCAAAAGAGCACCAACCAAAACAGCGGTGTCCGCTTTGATGCAGCAACCGAGAGGGGAAAGCCAACATATTATGGTTACATAATGGACATATGGGAACTTGACTACGGACATGATTTTAAGGTCCCTTTGTTTAAGTGCAAATGGGTCAATCTGTCAGGAGGCGGGGTACAGGTAGACCCACAGTACGGAATGACAACAGTGGATCTAAACAATCTTGGGTACACTGACGAACTGTTCGTCCTAGCCAATGATGTGGCACAGGTTATCTATGTGAAGGACATGTCTACCAGACCGAGGAAAAGAAAAGATAAGCAAGCGAATACATCATACGATGAGCCAAAGCGGCACATAGTTCTTTCAGGAAAAAGGGACATTGTGGGCGTGGAGGGCAAGACAGACATGTCTGAAGATTATGAAAAGTTTCATGAAATTCCTCCCTTCAAAGTCAAGGCTGACCCAAGCATCCTGATAAACGATGAAGATTATCCATGGTTACGGCGCAATAAGCAAATGACACAAGCGAAGAAAAAGTGAAGACTTTCTCCCGCAACTATTATGATGATACCATGTCAACTTTGTAATAGACGAGTATGATACCATTGTCCGTTTTGTACAAGAAGTGCATCTAGTTTTTGCCGTAACCCTCTCAACTTTCTTGCACATGCTATGTGGATGAAATGATGATACCATGCCAACTTTCAACCTTTTCAGAGTTCATTTGAAATGCTTTATAAGCCCTGAGTGCAGAGAGGTTAGTCCCGTAAGCCTGCTTTAGAGAGGAGCTCGACAGCTCAGGCGCACCGCACCTTATAAACAGGTGCGGCTCTCTCTTAGCTAGCAAGGTGGGACTAAACTCACCACCACGCCGCTGTGCAAGGCCATTGGCACGAACCGGGACCAATTCCACCCTTTGGTCCCTGTTGGTGCCACGAATCGGTACTAATGAGGCTGTGGCCCCATGAGCACCTTTAGTACCTGTTCGTGGCACGAACCGGTACTAGAGTTTCTTACTAGCTAAGCAGTTTTTTAGTCCCACCTCGCTAGCTGAGAGGCACTAGGAGCGGTTTATAAGCCCTGAGTGCAGAGACGATGAAGAAGAGGCGCAATGCTCACGTTGCTTAGCTTCAAGCCTTGAGGAATAAGGTAGATTGCATCGAGCTATGTGCAGTGCAGTCTACACTATTCCGAAAGGCTTGAAGCAAATCAACGCGCATTGCGCCTCTTTTTTATTTTTAATCATTAAAAACAAAAAGAATTTTCATAAAGAACTTTTCTTGATAGAAACTTTAATAGCAGAAAGAATTATCATAAAGTAAAATAAATAAGTAATTAGAAACAAAATAAAATAAAATAAATAAGTTTTTTGTTGTAAGTAGAAACAAAACAAAATAAATATAGCAAAAAAGAAAACAAAAAACTAAATACAGCAAAAAGAATTTTCATAAAGAACTAATCGCACTAATAGAAAGTTTATATGTTTTCTAAAACTAATGGCACTAACAGACAGTTTATAATTTTGCTGACCTAAAAGCAAAAAAAATTAAAAAATAAAGCAAAAAACAAAAGAAAATAAATAATGCAAAAAACAGAACCAAAAAACTGGATTTTTTTTTAAAAACTGCCACCTATTGGGCCACCACGGCCTGAATACGACTAGAAACCCAACCTGGGCCAGGATTCAGGCCCGCAGAAGGCCCAATAGGCCAACAGACAGCACAGTGTGACATTAGGCCCGTAAGCCTGCATTTGAGAGGAGCTCGAGAGGGCAGCCGCAGTGGGGCTTATAAACCACTCCGAGCCCCTCTCAACTAGCGAGGTGGGACTAAACTTTTGGCCGCGGGCAGCGCAAGGCCTTTGGTCCCGGTTGGTGGCACCAACCGGGACCAATGCCCCCCCTTTAGTCCCGGTTGGTGCCACCAACCGGGACCAAAGGCCGCCGCTTCCCGCCCTTTGGGCTGCTGAAAAGGGGCCTTTGGTCCCGGTTGGTGGCACCAACCGGGACTAATGCCCACCTTTAGTCCCGGTTGGTGCCACGAACCGGGACTAAAGGCTTTGCTATATAAGTCCACACTTAGGAAATTTTCGAGATACCTCGCCAGTTGCCCCCGACGCCGCCAGGCTGCCCGTGCTCGCCGTCGCCGCCCGCTCCTCGTCGCCGTCGCCCCGCGCCCTTGCCTCGACGGGTCGCCGCCCGGTGCTCGTCGCCGTCGCCCTGCCCCCACGCGCCGCCCCGCCTCGTGCTCCCCTGCTCGCGCGCGCCGCCTCGGCGCCCCGAGCCCCCCTGCCCGGCCCGCGCGTGCTCGCCGGCGCCCTCGCCGCCCCCGCCCCGTCCCGCCCCGCGCGCCGGCGCCCTCGCCGCCCCCGCCGTCGCCATCGTCCTAGCCGCCCCCGCTGTGAGAGCCGCCGCCCCGGCTCTGTTTTTTATTTTTATTAGTTTAATTTTTTTGTTCATATGTGATGTATATGTGTATGTGGCTATAATGTATATGTGAAAAAAAAATTGTATGTATGTAGATGTTCAAAATGTATGAATATATATGTCAAAAATGTTTTTTTGTTCATAGAAAGTTTTTTGTTCATATATAGAAAGTTTTTATATATGACAATGGATATATATTCGATATATATGAGAAATGATGATCCACATGGAAAAGTTTTATATATGCAAAAGTTACAATTTTAGAAAAGTTTTATATATCTAGCTAGGAAGGGAAGAAGAAGAAAAAGAAGGATAGGAAAGAAGAAAATAAGAAGAGGAAAGAAAGAAGAAGAGGAGAGGAAGAAGAGGAGAAATAAATAAGAAGAGGAAAAAAGAAGAAAAAGAAGAGGAGAAGAAGAAAGGAATAGAGGAGAAGAAGAAAAAATAGAAAATATTCTATTTTTTCTTCTTCTCCTCTATTCCTTTCTTCTTCTCCTCTTTTTTTTCTTCTTTTTTTTCTTCAATCCTCTACTCTATTCCTTTCTTCTTCTCTCCTCTTTTTATTTCTTCTTTGTTTTCTTATGTTTTATCGGGTCTGTCGTCGTCGATATATACCCCTCCCGATAACTTCAACACGAGGGGGAGTCGATATACCCCCTCCCCGATAACATTATTTTCCCGTGTATATATGTCGTCGTTGTCGATATAACCCCCTCCTGATAACTTCAACACGTGGGGGGGGTCGATATACCCCCTCCCCGATAACATTATTTCCCCGTGTATGTATGTTGTCGTTGTCGATATTACCCCCTCCCGATAACTTCAACACGAGGGGGGATAACTTCAACACGAGGGGGGGTCGATATACCCCTCCTCGATAACATTATTTTCCCGCGTATGTATGTCGTCGTTGTCGATATAAAACCCCCTCCCGATAAGTTCAACACGTGGGGGGGGGTCGATATATACCCCTCCCCGATAACATTATTTTCCCGTGTATGTATGTCATCGTTGTCGATATATATAACTCCCTCCCAGATAACTTCGACATGATGGACGGTCGATATGTATACCCCCTCTCGACCGTGATAACTTATACCACGGGAGCACCCCCCGGCCCTCTCGCTCGACCAAAACTCTAGAGGAGACCCAAACCCTAGAAAAAAACGATGTCGGTCTCCTACCCCCTCCCGCCGCGCCCCTACCCTGGAAGCGTTGCCTAGGCCACCCCAAACCCGGAATAAGCTAGGTCTACGTTTGCACTAATATATCCACCTGCTGTCATGTTTGTGTAATAATTGCCATGTTGTAATATTTGCAGAAACAATGGAGCACGGACGAGATGAGCAAGCAGAAGATGTGTTGGGGGACATAATCTTAGCCGGAGGTGATATCTTGTCGTATCTTAACGACAATGATGGTCTGGAAGAACAGGGTGAAGAAGCAGGCTGCGGTGATCGAAGAGTGGAGGAGGAAAGACATGATTATGATGGCTCCGGTGACCCAATGCTGGTGCAAGAAGGAGCCCGTGGTGACGGCTCCGGTGACCGAACAGAGTCCGGCCAGGTAAATATATTAGTTAAGCCTGTGCTGACTAGCTAATTGATGCATTCATTGTTTTGGTATGTACACATATTAATTAACACTCGTCTTTCTTCTTTTTTCTAGCCCTCCGGATCGAGCACAACTGCGGTAAAGAGACGAGGCCCGAAGAGAAAGTTGCGCTCGGATGAAAGGTTTGAGATCACAGCAATCGCGCGCGACGGCCAACCGATTGAACCCCTCCGGACAAAGGATGCTTTTGCTGCTCAGTGCGGGGTTCTAGTTAGGGACAAGATCCCGATCAGCATCCACCAATGGTATAAGCCTAAGAAGGAAGACCCTGAGGTGTCTTATGTCAATGATATGCAGAAAGATGATCTTTGGACTGAGCTGAAGGCAAATTTCACCCTACCGCCAGAGGAGGATCCGGAGAAGCCAGTTATAGAGCAATTAATCAAGTCTCATGCTCTTAAGAAGATGGCAGACCTATTCAGGAGGTGGAAGAATGAGCTGAAAACGTTTGTCGACAAAGAAGAGACACCAGAATTCATCGGCCGGTATGAGAAGATCAGAGATCACTGGCCCGCATTTGTGGCCCACAAGACATCGGAAAAGAGTAAGAAGATGTCAGCGACAAACAAGAAGAATGCTGCGAAGAAGAAGCTTCACCATCGCACGGGGTCAGGTGGCTACCTCAAAGCCCGGCCTAAGTGGGCCAAGTCTGAGAGGGATCTGCTTGATAAAGGGATCGAACCAGAGACAATGAACTGGCCAGACCGTTGCCGGACTTGGTTCTTCGGGGCTGGCGGAACCTTGGACCCTGTATCAGGGAGGTGTCGTTGGACGGACGAGCAACTTGCAATACCCGTCAAGAAGCTTAAGCACTATATCGATGCAGCGCAGCAAGGGACGTTCGTTCCAGACAGAGAGAACGACGAGCTCACAATGGCCCTCGGGAATCCTGAGCACCCTGGACGGACACGAGGCACGCCAGGCTCCGTTCCGTGGAAGGCTGGTTTTCCGGACGCGGGCGGTTACAAAACCCAGGAGAGGAGGAAAAAAGTGGAGCAGATCCAAATTCAGCGTCTGCACGAAAGGGTTCAAGTGCTAGAGGAACGAGACGGCAATAGAGATGCCGAAACTGCCCCCGAAGCTACACCGCCATCTCAGCGTAGAAGCAGCGTGGCTTCCACCGAGCTGCCTCAGCTGGAGCATGCGGCTACTCCTAGCTACCCCGTGGATGCTATCACGGAGTCTCAACATTGCCACCTTATGGCGGAATGGCAGAACTTGAAAGTCAAGGCGGCTGTTGGCTCTGTTTTACCTACTGAACCCGGCGCAACCTACCACTGCCGGCCGATTCCAGAAGGATATGCTAGGGTGATGGTGGATGAAATAACGGAGGGATTTGAGGACCTCCAGCTTGACCACCCTACCGGTGAAGGGGAGACTCGGCTGGGTTTAGCTCTGAAGACTCCATGCCTATGGCGGAAGGAGCTCATCAAGCTTCCGAACTGGACGGCTCCGGCGAGTAAGGGCACTCCGCCTCCTCCTCCGCCTCCTCCTCCGGCGAGTGATCAGGGCACTCAGCCTCCTTCTCCGGCGCGTGGCGGCACTCCGCCTCCTTCTCCGCCAGCGCCGGCGCGCCAGAGCAGCCAGCCTCCTCCTTCTCCGCCTCGTCAGCAAGGGCGGAAGAGACCCGCCGCCGCTGCGGCTGCTCCGGCGCGTCGTAGTCCTTCTCCTCCGCCTCGTAAGCAAGGAAAGAAGACAGCCGCAGCCGCTCCGTCTGCTCTGCCGGCGTCTAGCAGTACAGCTGCCAGAGGCGGGAGGCAATACAGATTCGGTCCTTCTCTGAAGACTCCAGAGAAGTTACCATATGAGAGGACCGAGGAGGAGAACGCGAAGATCGTGCGAGCCGAAGTGAAGAACTTCTTTGAAGGGGTCAAAGCAAAGAAACATCCACCTCCGGAGGAGAAGGTAGATCCGGTGAAAGCAAAGCGCACTCTGGCTGCCCTGACAAAACCACCAAAGTCTCCGCCGAGAGGCAACTATGAGCGCGTTCTTGGAAAGGCATATGCCGAAGCGGAGCGGTCGGGAAGTACTGTCAGTGATAAAAGGATGAAAGAACGACGAGCTGGGAAAAAAATTGCCCAGCTCGGCGAACAAGCGAACCAATCGTGCCCCCCGCTCAAGGTGTCAAAAGACATCGTCGCTAATGATCCGGGTATGGTGCCCGGTTATAGCAATCTTGGAGATTACCTGCCCGACGATGTACATTATGAAATCATGGAGGTGGACGAACACAAATACCATTACGGGAAGCCTCTCGTCAAAGATGTCAGATCTCTAAGCACGATGATGCGAAGACTACATGATTGGTACATGAAAACCTGCAGAGAGTCTGATGGGATGAGTACTTTGACGCTGAGAGTTAAACCGGAGCATGACCTCGTTGGAATTGAACTGCTGAATGTTCCATTTGAGGATTTCTTCCAGTTTTACAATCAAAAGTCCCTCGATAAAACAACGATCACTTGCTACTGTCTGTAAGTAGTACTACTTCTGTCATTAAGTCTCTCTATATAGGTCAGCTCTTTCATTGCATGTATTTATACTTATCCTCACTATATTATGCAGATTGAAGATCGCCGAATTGAAGAAAAGACAAATCGGTGATATTGGGTTCATTAACACAAATCTCATAGATGCATATACGGTTGAAAAACATCCCAAAGAAGCCGAGGCCAACTTGCTACAATCGTTGGTATTAAATCAAAACAAAGATATAATACTCTTTCCTTACAACTTCAAGTGAGTGTTACTGTCTTCTGCATATTCGGTTTCCCTTATTAGTCCAGGTTATGGTAATGTAATTGATGACTTATGCATGCATGCGCAGCTTCCACTATATTCTCCTAGAGATTAAGCTTGAGCCGGGAGTAGTAACCGTCTTAGACTCGAGACGAAAAGATCCCCAGGACTATGCGAACATGACTCAAATGCTCCAGAAGTAAGTTAAATCGATCATTATCCACCATATCAGCAACTTTGTTCATTTCCTGATATCAAGTAATTGTTTTCTTTGTCTGGCAGGGTTTGGAGAAAATTCACCTCAAAAGCCCCGGGACTGCCGAACCAGCTGCAATTTAGACACCCGAAAGTAAGTACTATAGTAGCATGTTCCGCGCATCTCCTAGTGATTCAAGCGCTAGTTTGATCAATACCATTTAGCATGCTTGCTTATCAGTTTGATTGACCTCTATTTCTTGTAAAGTGGTTGTGGCAGCAACCCGGGAATAATTACTGTGGATACTACGTTTGCGAGTCCATCCGCTACCATACCTGTGAGCGGGGCTACACTGAAGAACAATATGAAGTGCGTAAGCAATAATATTCACAATTTTATTTTATTACCATCATTTGTGTTGAGTTTCATTTATTCATATATATATGTATTGACCCCCTTCTTCAAATTAGATTTTTCGGAAGCGGGATCAACTCCTAGCAGAAGATCGTATGCGAGGAATTCAAGAGGAATTGGCGGCATTCTTCCTTGACCACGTGATCGCTGAAAACGGAGAATACTATGTGGACCCTGTGTTCCTACAATATAATTAGGAGATTGTATTGTAAGAGATAATTATTGTATATATGTAGCCGGTAGTGTCGGATAGATATACGAGAACTTGTTGTTCGACCAATATCTCGGAGAAGGAGAGGTGGTCGATATCACTTCTCTCTGTATGCATATGTTCATGACGATCTTCTGTTTCCTTCATTTGATTACTAGCTAGCGTGTCTACTCCTCTCCATACGTATATAGTACGTAGCGTCGACCAAGCACGGAGATAAGAGAGGACACTTCTCTCTATTAATTAGCTAGCTAACACAATCTATGAAACACCTAAATTAACCCCCCAAAACCCCTAAACCACCCCCTTTCAAAAAAACAAAAACCTCAGCTCCTGCCAGGTGCTGACGCGTGGATGCCTATTGGTCCCGGTTGGTGGCACCAACCGGGACCAAAGGCCCACCTGCCTGGGCTGCCCGCACCGGCCACGTGGACGGCCTTTAGTCCCGGTTCGTGTAAGAACCGGAACTAAAGGGCTAGGGCATTAGTAACGACCCTTTAGTCTCGGTTCCAGAACCGGGACTAAAGGCCCTTATGAACCGGGGTAAAAGCCCCTTTTCCTACTAGTGATTACTTGCCGATGAATAAAAGGGTGAAACACTTTCTTGTATGCTATTGGAAATTTTAACATGAGGTGTTTCAAATTGATTACCTAAACCCATCACGTTGTTCATCGGCATATGGATTTGTGGGGTTGCCGATGCATGAAAGTTAGGATACATATGTTGTATGTTGCTAAAATCATAAGAAGTTGAAGCATGAAGATTATTTTGCATCAACCCTTGCATGTAATTAGATGCATGATTGATGAAATTAGGGCTAGCCGATACATTATGCTCATTAAGCGATCCAGCAACAACATATGAGTTATTTGCATATACAAAGGGAAATTGGGTATTCATATTACCTTTGTAGATCACAACTTCTTGATGACGATATCTTCGTAACAAGAACGGGCCGGAGACCGTTCGAAGCTTCGTCCCCAGCGGAGTCGCCAAAAAGTGTGTTCGCACACAAACACGTCACCGTGTACCCTCGACGCCTGGGGTGATGCACCGCAGCTCACGTCGAAGGAGACCCAGCCGGAAGCACGGTACGCAGGCAATCCGGCGGGAGGGACCCCGTCTGGACACGCGGCAGCTATGCACTACTAGGGAAAAGCCTAGCAGCAGCGTGGGTTTTAGGTACATTAGTAGCGCGGGTGCCCGCGCTACTGATACGGCGCTACAGCTAACTGGTAGTAGTAGCGCGGGTGCCACCGGCGCTACTACTACGTCCGTTAGTAGTAGCGTGGATACCACCCGCGCTACTACTAACTAGTAGTAGCGTGGGTCTGTATGAAGGAAATATGCCCTAGAGGCAATAATAAAGTTATTATTTATTTCCTTATTTCATGATAAATGTTTATTTTTCATGCTAGAATTGTATTAACCGGAAACATAATACATGTGTGAATACATAGACAAACAGAGTGTCACTAGTATGCCTCTACTTGACTAGCTCGTTGATCAAACATGGTTATGTTTCCTAACCATAGACATGAGTTGTCATTTGATAAACGGGATCACATCATTAGGAGAATGATGTGATTGACTTGACCCATTCCGTTAGCTTAGCACTTGATCATTTTAGTATACTGCTATTGCTTTCTTCATGACTTATACATGTTCCTATGACTATGAGATTATGCAACTCCCGATTACCGGAGGAACACTTTGTGTGCTACCAAACGTCACAACGTAACTGGGTGATTATAAAGGTGCTCTATAGGTGTCTTCGAAGGTACTTGTTGAGTTGGCATAGATCGAGATTAGGATTTGTCAATCCGATTGTCGGAGAGGTATCTCTGGGCCCTCTCGGTAATGCACACCACTATAAGCCTTGCAAGCATTGTAACTAATGAGTTAGTTGCGCGATGATGTATTACGGAACGAGTAAAGAGACTTGCCGGTAACGAGATTGAACTAGGTATTAAGATACCGACGATCGAATCTCGGGCAAGTAACATACCGATGACTAAGGGAACAACGTATGTTGTTATGCAGTTTGACAGATAAAGATCTCCGTAGAATATGTAGGAGCCAACATGAGCATCCAGGTTCTGCTATTGGTTATTTACCGGAGACGTGTCTCGGTCATGTCTACATAGTTCTCGAACCCGTAGGGTCCGCACGCTTAAAGTTCGGTGACGATCCGTATTATGAATTTTTGTGTTTTGATGTACCGAAGGTAGTTCGGAGTCCCGGATATGATCACGGACATGACGAGGAGTTTCAAAATGGTCGAGGCGTAAAGATCGATATATTGGACGACTATGTTCGGACACCGAAAGTGTTTCGGGAGGTTTCGGACGTATACCGGAGTACCGGGGGTTACCGGAACCCCCCGGGGAGTTTATTGGGCCTATTGGGCCTATTGGGCACAAGTGGGAGAAGAGGAGGGGCGGCCAAGCCAGCCGCGAGCCCCCTCCCCCTCTAGTCTGAATTGGACAAGGAGGGCGGCGGTGCCCCCCCTTTCCTTCTCTTCCTCTCTCCCTTCCCTCTCCTCTCCTACTCCTACTTGCAAGGGGGGAGTCCTACTCCTGGTGGGAGTAGGACTCCTCATGGGGCACGCCATAGGGGGCCGGGCCCTCCCCCTCTTCCACTCCTTTATATACAGGGAGGGAGGCACCCCTTGGAGACACAACAATTGATCATTGATCTCTTAGCCGTTTGCGGTGCCCCCCTCCACCATAATCCACCTCGATATTATCATAGCGGTGCTTAGGCGAAGCCCTGCGTCGGTAGCAACATCATCACCGTCATCACGCCGTCGTGCTGACGGAACTCTCCCTCGAAGCTCTGCTGGATCGGAGTTCGTGGGACGTCCTCGAGTTGAACGTGTGTTGAACTCGGAGGTGCCGTGCGTTCGGTACTTGGATCGGTCGGATCGTGAAGACGTACGACTACATCAACCGCGTTGTTCTAACGCTTCCGCTTTCGGTCTACGAGGGTACGTGGACAACACTCTCCCCTCTCGTTGCTATGCATCACCATGATCTTGCGTGTGCATAGGAATTTTTTTGAAATTACTACGTTCCCCAACAGTGGCATCCGAGCCAGGTTTATGCGTAGATGTTATATGCACGAGTAGAACACAAGTGAGTTGTGGGCGATACTAGTCATACTGCTTACCATCATGTCACATTTTGGTTCGGTGGTATTGTTGGATGAAGCGGCCCGGACCAACATTACGCATACGCTTATGCGAGACTGGTTCTACCGACGTGCTTTGCACACAGGTGGTTGGCGGGTGTCAGTTTCCCCAACTTTAGTTGAACCGAGTGTGGCTACGCCCGGTCCTTGTGAAGGTTAAAACAACACTAACTTGACGAACTATCGTTGTGGTTTTGATGCGTAGGTAAGAACGGTTCTTGCTCAGCCCGTAGCAGCCACGTAAAACTTGCAACAACAAAGTAGAGGACGTCTAACTTGTTTTGGCAGGGCATGTTGTGATGTGATATGGTCAAGACATGATGCTAAATTTTGTTGTATGAGATGATCATGTTTTGTAACAAATTTATCGGCAACTGGCAGGAGACATATGGTTGTCGCTTTATTGTATGAAATGCAATCGCCCTGTAATTGCTTTACTTTATCACTAAGCGGTAGCGATAGTCGTAGAAGCAATAGTTGGCGAGACGACAACGATGCTACGATGGAGATCAAGGTATCACGCCGGTGACGATGGTGATCATGACGGTGCTTTGGAGATGGAGATCACAAGCACAAGATGATGATGGCCATATCATATCACTTATATTGATTGCATGTGATGTTTACCTTTTATGCATCTTATTTTGCTTAGATCGACGGTAGCATTATAAGATGATCTGTCACTAAATTTCAAGGTATAAGTGTTCTCCCTGAGTATGCGCCGTTGCTAAAGTTCGTCGTGCCGAGACACCACGTGATGATCGGGTGTGATAAGCTCTAGGTTCACATACAACGGGTGTAAGCCAGTTTTACACACGCAGAATACTCGGGTTAAACTTGACGAGCCTAGCATATGCAGATATGGCCTCAGAACACTGAGACCGAAAGGTCGAGCGTGAATCATATAGTAGATATGATCAACATAGTGACGTTCACCTTTGAAAACTAGTCCATCTCACGTGATGATCGGACATGGTTTAGTTGATATGGATCACGTGATCACTTAGATGATTAGAGGGATGTCTATCTAAGTGGGAGTTCTTAAGTAATATGATTAATTGAACTTTAATTTATCATGAACTTAGTACCTGATAGTATTTTGCATGTCTATGTTGTTGTAGATAAATGGCCCGTGTTGTTGTTCCGCTGAATTTTAATGCGTTCCTGGAGAAAGCAAAGTTGAAAGATGATGGTAGCAATTACACGGACTGGGTACGTAACTTGAGGATTATCCTCATTGCTGCATAGAAGAATTACGTCCTGGAAGCACCACTAGGTGCCAAACCCGCTGCAGGAGCAACGCTAGATGTTATGAACGTCGGGCAGAGCAAAGCTGATGACTACTTGATAGTTCAGTGTGCCATGCTTTACGGCTTAGAACCGGGACTTCAACGACGTTTTGAACATCATGGAGCATATGAGATGTTCCAGGAGTTGAAGTTAATATTTCAAGCAAATGCCCGGATTGAGAGATATCAAGTCTCCAATAAGTTCTACAACTGCAAGATGGAGGAGAATAGTTCTGTCAGTGAGCATATACTCAGAATGTCTGGGTATAACAATAACTTGATTCAACTGGGAGTTAATCTTCCGGATGATAGCGTCATTGACAGAATTCTTCAATCACTACCACCAAGCTACAAGAGCTTCGTGATGAACTATAACATGCAAGGGATGGATAAGACGATTCCCGAGCTCTTCGCAATGCTAAAGGCTGCGGAGGTAGAAATCAAGAAGGAGCATCAAGTGTTGATGGTCAACAAGACCACCAGTTACAAGAAAAAGGGTAAAGGAAAGAAGAAGGGGAACTTCAAGAAGAACAGCAAGCAAGTTGCTGCTCAAGAGAAGAAACCCAAGTCTGGACCTAAGCCTGAGACTGAGTGCTTCTACTGCAAAGGGACTGGTCACTAGAAGCGGAACTGCCCCAAGTATTTGGCGGAAAAGAAGGATGGCAAGGTGAACAAAGGTATATGTGATATACATGTTATTGATGTGTACCTTACTAATTCTCGCAGTAGCACCTGGGTATTTGATACTGGTTCTGTTGCTAACATTTGCAACACGAAACAGGGACTACGGATTAAGCGAAGATTAGCTAAGCACGAGGTGACGATGCGCGTGGGAAATGGTTCCAAAGTCGATGTGATCTTGGTCGGCACACTACCTCTACATCTACCTTCGGGATTAGTTTTAGACCTGAATAATTGTTATTTGGTGCCAGCGTTGAGCATGAACATTATATCTGGATCTTGTTTGATGCGAGACGGTTATTCATTTAAATCAGATAATAATGGTTGTTCTATTTATATGAGTAATATCTTTTATGGTCATGCACCCTTGAAGAGTGGTCTATTTATATTGAATCTCGATAGTAGTGATACACATATTCATAATATTGAAGCCAAAAGATGCAGAGTTGATAATGATAGTGCAACTTATTTGTGGCACTGCCGTTTAGGTCATTTTGGTGTAAAGCGCATGAAGAAACTCCATACTGATGGACTTTTGGAATCACTTGATTATGAATCACCGTGTGTCATGGGCAAGATGACTAAAACGCCGTTCTCTGGAACAATGGAGAGAGCAACAGATTTGTTGGAAATCATACATACTGATGTACGTGGTCTGATGAATGTTGAGGCTCGCAGCGGGTATCGTTATTTTCTCACCTTCACAGATGATTTAAGCAGATATGGGTATATCTACTTAATGAAACATAAGTCTGAAACATTTGAAAAGTTCAAAGAATTTCAGAGTGAAGTGGAAAATCATCGTAACGAGAAAATAAAGTTTCTACGATCTGATCGTGGAGGAGAATATTTGAGTTACGAGTTTGGTCTTCAATTGAAACAATGCGGAATAGTTTCACAACTCACGCCACCTGGAATACCACAGCGTAATGGTGTGTCCGAAAGTCGTAATCGTACTTTACTAGATATGGTGCGATCTATGATGTCTCTTACTGATTTACCGCTATCGTTCTGGGGATATGCTCTAGAGAAAGTTGCATTCATGTTAAATAGGGCACCATCTAAATCCGTTGAGACGACTCCTTATGAACTGTGGTTTGGCAAGAAACCAAAGTTATCGTTTCTTAAAGTTTGGGGCTGCGATGCTTATGTGAAAAAGCTTCAACCTGATAAGCTCGAACCCAAATCGGAGAAATGTGTCTTCATAGGATACCCAAAAGAGAGTGTTGGGTACACCTTCTATCACAGATCTGAAGGCAAGACTTTCGTTGCTAAGAATGGATCCTTTCTAGAGAAGGAGTTTCTCTCGAAAGAAGTGAGTGGGAGGAAAGTAGAACTTGATGAGGTAACTGTACCTGCTCCCTTATTGGAAAGTAGTTCATCACAAAAACCGGTTCCTGTGACACCTACACCAATTAGTGAGGAAGCTAATGATGATAATCATGAAGCTTCAGATCAAGTTACTACCGAACCTCGTAGGTCAACTAGAGTAAGATCCGCACCAGAGTGGTATGGTAATCCTGTTCTGGAGGTCATGTTACTAGACCATGACGAACCTACGAACTATGAGGAAGCGATGATGAGCCCATATTCCGCAAAATGGCTTGAGGCCACGAAATCTGAGATGGGATCCATGTATGAGAACAAAGTATGGACTTTGGTTGACTTGCCCGATGATCGGCAAGCCATCGAGAATAAATGGATCTTCAAGAAGAAGACAGGCGCTGATGGTAATATTACTATCTACAAAGCTCGACTTGTTGCAAAGGGTTTTCGACAAGTTCAAGGAGTTGACTACGATGAGACTTCTCACCCGTAGCGATGCTTAAGTCTGTCCGAATCATGTTAGCAATTGCTGCATTTTATGATTATGAAATTTGGCAAATGGATGTCAAAACTGCATTCCTGAATGGATTTCTGGAAGAAGAGTTGTATATGATGCAACCAGAAGGTTTTGTCAATCCAAAGGTGCTAACAAAGTGTGCAAGCTCCAGCGATCCATTTATGGATTGGTGCAAGCCTCTCGGAGTTGGAATAAACGCTTTGATAGTGTGATCAAAGCATATGGTTTTATACAGACTTTTGGAGAAGCCTGTATTTACAAGAAAGTGAGTGGGAGCACTACAGCATTTCTGATAAGTATATGTGAATGACATATTGTTGATCGGAAATAATGTAGAATTATTCTGCAAAGCATAAAGGAGTGTTTGAAAGGAGTTTTTCAAAGAAAGACCTCGGTGAAGCTGCTTACATATTGAGCATCAAGATCTATAGAGATAGATCAAGACGCTTGATAAGTTTTTCAATGAGTACATACTTAACAGATTTTGAAGTAGGTTCAAAATGGAACACGTCGAAGAAAGAGTTTCTTGCCTGTGTTACAAGGTGTGAAATTGAGTAAGACTCAAAGCCCGACCACGGCAGAAGATAGAAAAAGAATGAAAGTCATTCCTATGCCTCGGCCATAGGTTCTATAAAGTATGACATGCTGTGTACCATATCTATTGTATACCCTACACTGATTTTGGCAAGGGAGTACAATAGTGATGTAGGAGTAGATCACTGGACAGCGGTCAAAATTATCCTTACTGAAAAGGACTAAGGATATGTTTTCTCGTTATGGAGGTGACAAAGAGCTCGTCGTAAATGGTTATGTCGATGCAAGCTTTGCCACTGATCCGGACGATTCTAAATCGCAAACCGGGTATGTGTTTATATTGAACGGTGGAGCTGTCAGTTGGAGCAGTTCTAAACAAAGCGTCGTGGCGGGATCTACGTGTGAAGCAGAGTACAAAGCTGCTTCGGAAGCAGCAAATGAAGGAGTTCATATCCGATCTAGGTGTCATACCCAGTGTATCGGGTCCAATGAAATCTTTTGTGACAATTACTGTGCAATTGCCTTGGCAAAGGAAATCCAGATTTCACAAGAGAAGCAAGCACATCAAGAGACGCTTCAATTCCATCCGTGATCAAGTCTAGGTGGGAGACATAGAGATTTGCAAGATACATACGGATTTGAATATTGCAGACCCGTTGACTAAGCCTCTTTCACGAGCAAAACATGATCAGCACCAAGGCTCCATGGGTGTTAGAATCATTACTGTGTAATCCAGATTATTGACTCTAGTGCAAGTGGGAGACTGAAGGAAATATGCCCTAGAGGCAATAATAAAGTTATTATTTATTTCCTTATATCATGATAAATGTTTATTATTCATGCTAGAATTGTATTAACCGAAAACATAATACATGTGTGAATACATAGACAAACAGAATGTCACTAGTATGCCTCTACTTGACTAGCTCATTGATCAAAGATGGTTATGTTTCCTAACCATAGACATGAGTTTTCATTTGATAAACGGGATCACATAATTAGGAGAATGATGTGATTGACTTGACCCATTTGGTTAGCTTAGCACTTGATCATTTTAGTATACTGCTATTGCTTTCTTCATGACTTATACATGTTCCTATGACTATGAGATTATGCAACTCCCGATTACCGGAGGAACACTTTGTGTGCTAGCAAACGTCACAACACAACTGGGTGATTATAAAGGTGCTCTACAGGTGTCTCCGAAGGTACTTTTTGAGTTGGCATGGATGGAGATTAGGATTTGTCACTCCGATTGTCGGAGAGGTATCTCTGGGCCCTCTCGGTAGTGCACATCACTATAAGCCTTGCAAGCATTGTAACTAATGAGTTAGTTGCGGGATGATGTATTACGGAACGAGTAAAGAGACTTGTCGGTAACAAGATTGAACTAGGTATTAAGATACCGACGATCGACTCTCGGGCAAGTAACATATCGATGACAAAGGGAACAACGTATGTTGTTATGCGGTTTGACTGGTAAAGATCTTCGTAGAATATGTAGGAGCCAATATGAGCATCCTTCCGCTATTGGTTATTGACTGGAGACGTGTCCCGGTCATGTCTACATAGTTCTCGAACCCGTAGGGTCCGCACGCTTAAAGTTCGGTGACGATCGGTATTATGAGTTTTTGTGTTTTGATGTACCGAAGGTAGTTCGGAGTCCCGAATATGATCACGGACATGACGAGGAGTCTCGAAATGGTCGAGACGTAAAGATCAATATATTGGACGACTATGTTCGTGAAGGAAATATGCCCTAGAGGCAATAATAATAAAGTTATTAATTATTTCCTTATATCATGATAAATGTTTATTATTCATGCTGGAATTGTATTAAACGGAAACATAATACTTGTGTGAATACATAGACAAACAGAGTGTCACTAGTATGCCTCTACTTGACTAGCTCATTGATCAAAGATGGTTATGTTTCCTAGCCATAGACATGAGTTGTCATTTGATTAACGGGATCACATCATTAGGAGAATGATGTGATTGACTTGACCCAGTCCGTTAGCTTAGCACTCGATCGTTTAGTATGTTGCTATTGCTTTCTTCATGACTTATACATGTTCCTATGACTATGAGATTATGCAACTCCCGTTTACCGGAGGAACACTTTGTGTGCTACCAAACGTCACAACGTAACTGGGTGATTATGAAGGTGCTCTACAGGTGTCTCCGAAGGTACTTGTTGGGTTGGCGTATTTCGAGATTAGGATTTGTCACTTCGATTGTCGGAGACGTATCTCTGGGCCCTCTCGGTAATGCACATCACTTAAGCCTTGCAAGCATTGCAACTAATGAGTTTGTTGCGAGATGATGTATTACAGAACGAGTAAAGAGACTTGCCGGTAACGAGATTGAACTAGGTATTGAGATACCGACGATCGAATCTCGGGCAAGTAACATACCGATGACAAAGGGAACAACATATGTTGTTATGCGGTCTGACCGATAAAGATCTTCGTAGAATATGTGGGAGCCAATATGAGCATCCAGGTTCCGCTATTGGTTATTGACCGGAGACGTGTCTCGGTCACGTCTACATAGTTCTCAAACCCGTAGGGTCCGCACGCTTACCGTTTCGATGACAGTTATATTACGAGTTTATATGTTTTGATGTACCGAAGGTTGTTCGGACTCCCAGATGGGATCACGGACATGACGAGGAGTCTCAAAATGGTCGAGACATAAAGATTGATATATTGGAAGCCTATGTTTCGATATCGAAAGTGTTCCGGGTGAAATCGGGATTTTTCCGGAGTACCGGGAGGTTACCGGAACCCCCCGGCAACATAATGGGCCTTAGTGGGCCTAGGTGGAAGAGAGGAGAGGCGGCTAGGGCTGGGCCATGCGCCCCTCCCTCCTAGTCCGAATAGGACAAGGAGAAGGGGGCGGCGCCCCCCTTCCTTCTTCTCCCTCTCCTCTTTCCCCCCTCCCAAGTCCTAATCCAACTAGGAAAAGGGGGGAGTCCTACTCCCGGTGGGAGTAGGACTCCTCCTGGCGCGCCCCAAGGCTGGCCACACCTCCCCCCTTTGATCCTTTATATACGGGGGCAGGGGGCACCCCATAGACACAACAATTGATCATTGATCTCTTAGCCGTGTGCGGTGCCCCCCTCCACCATATTACACCTCGATAATATCGTAGCGGTGCTTAGGCGAAGCCCTGCGTCGGTAGAACATCATCATCGTCACCACGCCGTCGTGCTGACGAAACTCTCCCTCACGGCTGGATTGGAATTCGAGGGAGGTCATCGAGCTGAACGTGTGCTGAACTCGGAGGTG
The DNA here is from genome assembly GCF_018294505.1 of Triticum aestivum. Taxonomy (NCBI): domain Eukaryota; kingdom Viridiplantae; phylum Streptophyta; class Magnoliopsida; order Poales; family Poaceae; genus Triticum; species Triticum aestivum. Next base: position 78,683,290 of record NC_057808.1, on the reverse strand, counting down.
CCGTACGTTCGGTACTTGATCGGTCGGATCGTGAAGACGTACGACTACATCAACCGCGTTGTGTTAACGCTTCCACTTTCGGTCTACGAGGGTACATGGACAACACTCTCCCCTCTCGTTGCTATGCATCACCATGATCTTGCGTGTGCGTAGGAATTTTTTTGAAATTACTACGTTCCCCAACAGTGGCATCCGAGCCAGGTTTTATGCGTAGATGTCATATGCACGAGTAGAACACAAGTGAGTTGTGGGCGATATAAGTCATACTGCTTACCAGCATGTCATACTTTGGTTCGGCGGTATTGTTGGATGAAGCGGCCTGGACCGACATTACGCGTACGCTTACGCGAGAGTGGTTCTACCGACGTGCTTTGCACACAGGTGGCTAGCGGGTGTCAGTTTCTCCAACTTTAGTTGAACCGAGTGTGGCTACGCCCGGTCCTTGCGAAGGTTAAAACAGCACCAACTTGACAAACTATCTTTGTGGTTTTGATGTGTAGGTAAGAACGGTTCTTGCTAAGCCCAGTAGCAGCCACGTAAAACATGCAACAACAAAGTAGAGGACGTCTAACTTGTTTTTGCAGGGCATGTTGTGATGTGATATGGTCAAGACATGATGCTAAATTTTATTGTATGAGATGATCATGTTTTGTAACCGAGTTATCGGCAACTGGCAGGAGCCATATGGTTGTCGCTTTATTGTATGCAATGCAATCGCCCTGTAATGCTTTACTTTATCACTAAGCGGTAGCGATAGTCGTAGAAGCATAAGATTGGCGAGACGACAACGATGCTACGATGGAGATCAAGGTGTCGCGCCGGTGACGATGGTGATCATGACGGTGCTTCGGAGATGGAGATCACAAGCACAAGATGATGATGGCCATATCATATCACTTATATTGATTGCATGTGATGTTTATCTTTTATGCATCTTATCTTGCTTTGATTGACGGTAGCATTATAAGATGATCTCTCACTAAATTTCAAGATAAAAGTGTTCTCCCTGAGTATGCACCGTTGCCAAAGTTCGTCGTGCCCAGACACCACGTGATGATCGGGTGTGATAAGCTCTACGTCCATCTACAACGGGTGCAAGCCAGTTTTGCACACGCAGAATACTCAGGTTAAACTTGACGAGCCTAGCATATGTAGATATGGCCTCGGAACACTGAGACCGAAAGGTCGAGCGTGAATCATATAGTAGATATGATCAACATAGTGATGTTCACCATTGAAAACTACTCCATTTCACGTGATGATCGGTTATGGTTTAGTTGATTTGGATCACGTGATCACTTAGATGATTAGAGGGATGTCTATCTAAGTGGGAGTTCTTAAGTAATATGATTAATTGAACTTAAATTTATCATGAACTTAGTCCTGGTAGTATTAGCATATCTATGTTGTAGATCAATAGCTCGCGTTTATCTCCCCTGTTTTATTTTTGATATGTTCCTAGAGAAAATTATGTTGAAAGATGTTAGTAGCAAAGATGCGGATTGGATCCGTGATCTGAGGATTATCCTCATTGCTGCACAGAAGAATTATGTCCTTGATGCACCGCTAGGTGACAGACCTATTGCAGGAGCAGATGCAGACGTTATGAACGTTTGGCTAGCTCAATATGATGACTACTTGATAGTTTAGTGCACCATGCTTAACGGTTAGAATCGGGACTTCAAAGACGTTTTGAACGTCATGGAACATATGAGATGGTCCAGGAGTTGAAGTTAATATTTCAAGCAAATACCCGGGTTCAGAGATATGAAGTCTCCAACAAGTTCTATAGCTAAAAGATGGAGGAGAATAGCTTAAGCAGTGAGCATGTGCTCAGATTGTCTGGGTACTACAATCGCTTGAATCAAGTGGGAGTTAATCTTCCAAATAAAATAGTGATTGACAGAATTCTCTAGTCACCATCACCAAGTTAGTAGAACTTCATGATGAACTATAGTATGCAAGGGATGACGAAAGTAATTCCTGAGCTCTTCGTGATGCTGAAATCGACGAAGGTAGAAATCAAGGAAGAGCATCAAGTGTTGATGGTTAACAAGACCACTAGTTTCAAGAAAAGGGCAAAGGGATAGAAGGGGAACTTCAAGAAGAACGGCAAGCAAGTTGTTGCTCAAGTGAAGAAGCCCAAGTCTGGACCTAAGCCTGAGACTAAGTGCTTCTACTAGAAAGGGGCTGGTCACTGGAAGCAGAATTGCCGCAAGTATTTGGTGGATAAGAAGGATGGCAAAGTGAACAAAGGTATATTTGATATACAGATTATTGATGTGTATTTTACTAGTGTTCGTAGCAACCCCTCGGTATTTGATACTGGTTCAGTTGCTAAAGAGTAGTAACTCGAAACGGGAGTTGCATAATGAACAGAAACTAGTTAAGGATGAAGTGACGATGTGTATTGGAAGTGGTTCAAAGATTGATATGATCATCATCGCACACTTCCTATACTTTCGGGATTAGTGTTGAACCTAAATAAGTGTTATTTGGTGTTTGCGTTGAGCATGAATATGATTTGATCATGTTTATTGCAATACGGTTATTCATTTAAGTTAGAGAATAATTGTTGTTCTGTTTACATGAATAAAACCTTATATGGTTACACACCCAATGAAAATGGTTCGTTGGATCTCGATCGTAGTGATACACATATTCATAATATTGAAGCCAAACAATGCAAAGTTAATAATGATAGTGCAACTTATTTGTGGCACTGCCGTTTAGGTCATATTGGTGTAAAGCGCATGAAGAAACTCCATGCTGATGGGCTTTGGAATCACTTGATTATGAATCACTTGATGCTTGCGAACCATGCCTTATGGGCAAGATGACTAAGACTCCGTTCTCCGGAACAATGGAGCGAGCAACTGACTTATTGGAAATAATACATACTGATGTATGCGATCCGATGAGTGTTGAGGCTCGCGGCGGGTATCATTATTTTCTGGCCTTCACAGATGATTTGAGCAGATATGGGTATATCTACTTGATGAAACATAAGTCTGAAGCATTTGAAAAGTTCAAAGAATTTCAGAGTGAAGTGGAAAATCATCGTGACAAGAAAATAAGGTTTCTACGATCTGATCGCGGAGACAAATATTTGAGTTACGAGTTTGGTCTTCAATTAAAACAATGTGGAATAGTTTCACAAATTCGTGCCACCTGGAACACCACATCATAATGGTGTGTCCGAACGTCATAACCATACTTTATTGGATATAGTGCAATCTATGATGTTTCTGACCGATTTACCACTATAGTTTTCGGGTTATGCATTAGAGACAGCTGCATTCACGTAAAAAGGGCACCATCTAAATCCGTTTGAGACGACACCGTATGAACTGTGGTTTGGCAAGAAACCAAAGTTGTCGTTTCTTAAAGTTTGGGGTTGCGATGCTTATAAGAAAAAGTTTCATCCTGATAAGCTCAAACCCAAATCGGAGAAATCTGTCTTCATGGGATACCCAAAGGAGACAAATTGGGTACACCTTCTATCACAGATCCGAAGGCAAGATATTCGTTGCTAAGAATGGATCCTTTCTAGAGAAGGAGTTTCTCTCGAAAGAAGTGAGTGGGAGGAAAGTAGAAATTGATGAGGTAACTGTACCTTCTCCCGAATTGGAAAGTAGTTCATCACTGAAATCAGTTCCAGTGATGCTTACACCAATTAGTGAGGAAGTTAATGATGATGATCATGAAGCTTCAGATCAAGTTACTACCGAACCTCGTAGGTCAACCAGAGTGAGATCCGCACCAGAGTGGTACGGTAATCCTGTTCTGGAGGTCATGTTACTTGACCATGACGAACCTACGAACTATGAGGAAGCGATGGTGAGCCCAGATTCCGCAGAATGGCTTGAGGCCATGAAATCTGAGATGGGATCCATGTATGAGAACAAAGTGTGGACTTTGGTTGACTTGCCCGATGATCGGCAAGCCATAGAAAATAAATGGATCTTCAAGAGGAAGACGGACGCTGATAGTAGTGTTACTATCTACAAAGCTAGACTTGTCGGAAAAAGGTTTTGACAAAGTTCAAGGTGTTGACTACGATGAGATTTTCTCACTCGTAGCGATGCTTAAGTCTGTCCGAATCATGTTAGCAATTGCCGCATTTTATGAAATCTGGCAAATGGATAAACAAAACTGCATTCCTTAATGGATTTATTAAAGAAGAGTTGTATATGATGCAACCAGAAGGTTTTTGTCAATCCTAAAGGTGCTAACAAAATATGCAAGCTCCAGCGATCCATCTATGGACTGGTGCAAGCATCTCGGAGTTGGAATATACGCTTTGATAAGTTGATCAAAGGATATAGTTTTATACAGACTTGCGGTGAAGCCTGTATTTACAAGAAAGTGAGTGGGAGCACTACAGCATTTCTGATAAGTATATGTGAATGACATATTGTTGATCGGAAATAATGTAGAATTATTCTGCAAAGCATAAAGGAGTGTTTGAAAGGAGTTTTTTCAAAGAAAGACCTCGGTGAAGCTGCTTACATATTGAGCATCAAGATCTATAGAGATAGATCAAGACGCTTGATAAGTTTTTTCAATGAGTACATACCTTGACAAGATTTTGAAGTAGTTCAAAATGGAACAGTCAAAGAAAGAGTTCTTGCCTGTGTTACAAGGTGTGAAATTGAGTAAGACTCAAAGCCCGACCACGGCAGAAGATAGAAAGAGAATGAAAGTCATTCCCTATGCCTTGGCCATAGGTTCTATAAAGTATGCCATGCTGTGTACCAGATCTATTGTATACCCTACACTGATTTTGGCAAGGGAGTACAATAGTGATCTAGGAGTAGATCACTGGACAGCGGTCAAAATTATCCTTAGTGGAATAAGGATATGTTTCTCGATTATGGAGGTGACAAAAAGGTTCGTCGTAAAGGGTTACGTCGATGCAAATTTTGACACTGATCCAGATGACTCTAAGTCTCAATCTAGATACATATTGAAAGTGGGAGCAATTAGCTAGAGTAGCTCCATGCAGAGCATTGTAGACATAGAAATTTGCAAAATACTTACGGATCTGAATGTGACAGACCCGTTGACTAAAATTATCTCACAAGCAAAACATGATCACACCTTAGTACTCTTTGGGTGTTAATCACATAGCGATGTGAACTAGATTATTGACTCTAGTAAACCCTTTGGGTGTTGGTCACATGACGATGTGAACTATGGGTGTTAATCACATGGTGATGTGAACTATTGATGTTAAATCTCATGGCGATGTGATCTAGATTATTGACTCTAGTGCAAGTGGGAGACTGAAGGAAATATGCCCTAGAGGCAATAATAAAGTTATTATTTATTTCCTTATATCATGATAAATGTTTATTATTCATGCTAGAATTGTATTAACCGGAAACATAATACATGTGTGAATACATAGACAAACAGAGTGTCACTAGTATGCCTCTACTTGACTAGCTCGTTGATCAAAGATGGTTATGTTTCCTAGCCATAGACATGAGTTGTCATTTGATTAACGGGATCACATCATTAGGAGAATGATGTGATTGACTTGACCCATTCCGTTAGCTTAGCACTCGATCGTTTAGTATGTTGCTATTGCTTTCTTCATGACTTATACATGTTCCTATGACTATGAGATTATGCAACTCCCGTTTACCGGAGGAACACTTTGTGTGCTACCAAACGTCACAACGTAACTGGGTGATTATAAAGGTGCTCTACAGGTGTCTCCGAAGGTACTTGTTGGGTTGGCGTATTTCGAGATTAGGATTTGTCACTCCGATTGTCGGAGAGGTATCTCTGGGCCCTCTCGGTAATGCACATCACTATAAGCCTTGCAAGCATTGCAACTAATGAGTTAGTTGCGGGATGATGTATTACGGAACGAGTAAAGAGACTTGCCGGTAACGAGATTGAACTAGGTATTGAGATACCGACGATCGAATCTCGGGCAAGTAACATACCGATGACAAAGGGAACAACGTATGTTGTTATGCGGTCTGACCGATAAAGATCTTCGTAGAATATGTGGGAGCCAATATGAGCATCCAGGTTCCGCTATTGGTTATTGACCGGAGACGTATCTCGGTCATGTCTACATAGTTCTCGAACCCGTAGGGTCCGCACGCTTAACATTCGATGACAGTTATATTATGAGTTTATATGTTTTGATGTACCGAAGGTTGTTCGGAGTCCCAGATGTAATCACGGACATGACGAGGAGTCTCGAAATGGTCGAGGCATAAAGATTGATATATTGGAAGCCTATGTTTGGATATCGGAAGTGTTCCGGGTGAAATCGGGACTTTTCCGGAGTACCGGGAGGTTACCGGAACCCCACGGCAACATAATTGGCCTTAGTGGGCCTAGGTGGAAGAGAGGAGAGGCGGCTAGGGCTGGGGCCGTGCGCCCCTCCCCCTAGTCCGAATAGGACAGGAGAGGGGGCGCGCCCCCCTTCCTTCCTTCTCCTCTCCTCTTTCCCCCTTCCATCCTAATCCAACAAGGAAAAGGGGGGAGTCCTACTCCCGGTGGGAGTAGGACTCCTCCTGGCGCGCCCCCCTAGGCCGGCCGCCCTCCCCCCTTGCTCCTTTATATACGGGGGCAGGGGGCACCCCATAGACACAACAATTGATCATTGATCTCTTAGCCGTGTGCGGTGCCCCCTCCACCATATTACACCTCGATAATATCGTAGCGGTGCTTAGGCGAAGCCCTGTGTCGGTAGAACATCATCATCGTCACCACGCCGTCGTGCTGACGAAACTCTCCCTCAACACTCGGCTGGATCGGAGTTCGAGGGACGTCATCGAGCTGAACGTGTGCTAAACTCGGAGGTGTCGTGCGTTCGGTACTTGATCGGTCGGATCGTGAAGACGTACGACTTCATCAACCGCGTTGTGTTAACGCTTCCGCTTTCGGTCTACGAGGGTACATGGACAACACTCTCCCCTCTCGTTGCTATGCATCACCATGATCTTGCGTGTGCGTAGGAATTTTTTTGAAATTACTACGTTCCCCAACAGTTCGGACACCGAAAGTGTTTTGGGAGGTTTCAGACATATACCGGTGTACCAGGGGGTTACCGGAACACCCAGGGAGTTTATTGGGCCTATTGGGCCCTAGTGGGAGAAGAGGAGGGGCGGCTAGGGCATCCACGCGCCCCCTCCCCCTCTAGTCCGAATTGGACAAGGAGGGGGGAGCGGCGCCTCCTTTCCTTCTCTTCCTCTCTCCCTTCCCTCTCCTCTCCTACTCCTACTTGGAAGGGGGAAGTCCTACTCCCGGTGGGAGTGGGACTCCTCATGGGGCACGCCATAGGGGACCGACCCCTCCCCCTCCTCCACTCCTTTATATACAGGGAGGGAGGCACCCCTTGGAGACACAACAATTGATCATTGATCTCTTAGCCGTGTGCAGTGCCCCCCTCCACCATAATCCACCTCGATAATATCGTAGTGGTGCTTAGGCGAAGCCCTGCGTCGGTAGCAACATCATCACCGTCATCACGCCGTCGTGCTGACAGAACTCTCCCTTGAAGCTCTGATACGTCTCTGTCGTATCTGCTTTTCCAAACACTTTTGCCCTTGTTTTGGACTCTAACTTGCATGATTTGAATGGAACTAACCCAGACTGACGCTGTTTTCAGCAGAATTGCCATGGTGTTATCTTTGTGCAGAAACAAAAGTTCTCGGAATGACCTGAAACTTCACGGAGATTATTTATGGAAATAAATAAAAATACTAGCGAAAGAATCAAGGCCAGGGGCCCCACAGCGTTTCCACAAGGGTGGGGGGCGCGCCCCCTGCCTCGTGGGGCCCCTGGAGCTCAACCAACCTCAACTCCAATTCCATATATTCGTGTTCAGGGAGAAAAAAATCAGAGAGAAAGATTCATCGTGTTTTACGATACGGAGCCGCCGCCAAGCCCTAAACACTCTCGGGAGGGCTGATCGGGAGTCCGTTCGGGGCTCCGGAGAGGGGAATCCGTCGCCATCGTCATCATCAACCATCCTCCATCACCAATTTCATGATGCTCACCGCCGTGCGTGAGTAATTCCATTGTAGGCTTACTGGACGGTGATGGGTTGGATGAGATTTATCATGTAATCGAGTTAGTTTTGTTAGGGTTTGATCCCTAGTATCCACTATGTTCTGAGATTGATGTTGCTATGACTTTGCTATGCTTAATGCTTGTCACTAGGGCCCGAGTTCCATGATTTCAGATCTGAACCTATTATATTTTCATGAATATATGTGAGTTCTTGATCCTATCTTGCAAGTCTATAGTCACCTACTATGTGTTATGATCCGGCAACCCGAAGTGACAATAATCGGGACCACTCCCGGTGATGACCATAGTTTGAGGAGTTCATGTATTCACGATGTGTTAATGCTTTGGTCCGGTACTCTATTAAAAGGAGGCCTTAATATCCCTTAGTTTCCGCTAGGACCCCGCTGCCACGGGAGGGTAGGACAAAAGGTGTCATGCAAGTTCTTTTCCATAAGCACGTATGACTATATTCGGAATACATGCCTACATTACATTGATGAATTGGAGCTAGTTCTGTGTCACCCTATGTTATGATCGTTACATGATGAACCGCATCCGGCATAATTCTCCATCACCGATCCAATGCCTACGAGCTTTTCACATATTGTTCTTCGCTTATTTACTTTACCGTTGCTACTGTTACAATCACTACAAAACTATCACTGTTACTTTTGCCACTGTTACCGTTACTTCCATATTACTTTGCTACTAAATACTTTGCTGCAGATATAAGTTATCCAGGTGTGGTTGAATTGACAACTCAACTGCTAATACTTGAGAATATTCTTTGGCTCCCCTTGTGTCGAATCAATAAATTTGGGTTGAATACTCTACCCTCGAAAACTGTTGCGATCCCCTATACTTGTGGGTTATCAAGACTATTTTCTGGCGCCGTTGCCGGGGAGCATAGCTCTATTCTTTGAGTCACTTGGGATTTATATCTGCTGGTCACTATGAAGAACTTGAAAGACGAGAAAACAAAATTTATCCCTCAACTACGAGGGGAGGTAAGGAACTGCCATCTAGCTCTGCACTTGATTCACCTTCTGTTTTGAGTAAGCTTGCGACACCTAAACCTGCTTCTGCTATTAATTCTGATATGTCGCATGTTATTGATGATGCCACTTCTGCTATGCATGATACTTATGATGAAACTACTTCTATGCTTGATACTACTGTGCCACTTGGTGAATTTCTTGATGAACAACTTGCTAGGGCTAGAGAGAATGAAATTATTGAAACTGATAATATTGATGAAAGTGATGATGAAGATTCTCCCCCTAAATATGAATTGCCTGTTGTGCCTGAGGGCTATGTTATGGATGAAGAAACTGCTAGAGACTTTCTTGCTTGCAATGATAGAAGTAATCTTAAGAAATTATTAGCTAAACTGAAACAAAAAACTCTGAATGCTAGAATGAAATATGATCCTGCTTATGCTACTTCACCTATCTTTGTTACTGATAAGGATTATGAATTCTCTGTCGACCTGATATAATTACTTTGGTTGAATCTGATCCTTTCTATGGCTATGAATCTGAAACTGTTGTGGCACATCTTACTAAATAAAATGATATAGCCACCCTGTTCACTAATGATGAGAAAACTCGCTACTATTATATCCTTAAAATATTTCCGTTCTCATTAAAGGGTGATGCTAAGATATGGTTTAATTCTCTTGATCCTGGTTGTGTGCGTAGTCCCCAGGATATGATTTATTACTTCCTCTGCTAAATATTTCCCCGCTCATAAGAAACAAGCTGCTTTAAGGGAAATATATAATTTTGTGCAAATTGAAGAAGAGAGTCTCCCACAAGCTTGGGGCAGGCTTCTCCAATTACTTAATGCTTTGCCTGATCATCCTCTTAAGAAAAATGAAATACTTGATATCTTTTACAATGGACTAACCGATGCTTCCAGAGACTACCTGGATAGTTGTGCTGGTTCTGTTTTCAGGGAAAGAACACCAGATGAAGCTGAAAATCTATTGAATAATATGTTGACTAATGAAAATAATTGGACACTTCCTGAACCAACTCCTAAGCCAACTCCGAAGAAAAGGGGTGTTCTATTTCTCAGTCCTGAAGATATGCAAGAAGCAAAGAAATCTATGAAAGAAAAAGGTATAAAAGCTGAAGATATTAAGATTTTACCTCCTGTTGAAGAAATGCATGGTCTTAATTTACCACCTGTTGAAGAAATACATGGTTTTAATCCATCACCTATTGAAGAAACACATGGTCTTGATAACCCTACACAGGTAGTAAAGGTAAATTATCTCTATAGATTTGATGAAGGTGATATTCCTTGTTAAAGTCTGCTAGCCAATGCTTAGATGAATTTGATAATTTTATTGTCAAACAAGAAAACTTCAATGCTTATGTTGGTAGACAATTAAAACGCAATGCTTATATGATTGAACACTTGAGTGATTATATGTCTAGAGTTAAAGGTGAACTTAAACTCATTAGTAAACATGCTTCTATTATTACCACTCAAGTAGAACAAGTACTTAAAGGTCAGAATGATTTGCTCAATGAATTGAATAGTAAGAATAATGATTTTACTGTTAGAGTGGCTACTAGAACTGGTAAAATCACTCAGGAACCTTTGTATCCTGAAGGCCATCCTAAGAGAATTGAGCAGGATTCTCAGAGAAATAATATTGATACACCTAGTCCTTCTAAAAAGAAGAAAAAGAAAAATGATAGGACTTTGCATGCTTCTAGTGAACCTGTTGTTGACACACCTGAGAATCCAAACGATATTTCTATTTCTGATGCTGAAACACAATCTGGTAATGAACATGAACCTAGTGATAATGTTAATGATGATGTTCATGTTGATGCTCAACCTAGCAATGACAATGATGTAGAAATTGAACCTGCTGTTGATCTTGATAACCCACAATCAAAGAATCAACGTTATGATAAGAGAGACTTTGTTGCTAAGAAGCACGGTAAAGAAAGAGAACCATGGGTTCAGAAACCCATGCCTTTTCCTCCTAAACCATCCAAGAAAAAGGATGATGAGGATTTTGAGCGCTTTGCTGAAATGATTAGACCTATCTTTTTGCGTATGCGATTGACTGATATGCTCAAAATGAATCCTTATGCTAAGTATATGAAAGAAATTGTTACTAATAAAAGAAAGATACCGGAAGCTGAAATTTCCACCATGCTTGCTAATTATACTTTTAAGGGTGGAATACCTAAGAAACTAGGAGATCCAGGAGTACCAACTATACCATGCTCCATTAAAAGAAACTATGTTAAAACTGCTTTATGTGATCTTGGAGCCGGTGTTAGTGTTATGCCTCTCTCTTTATATCGTAGACTTGATTTGAATAAGTTGACACCTACTGAAATATCTTTGCAAATGGCTGATAAATCAACTGCTATACCTGTCGGTATTTGTGAGGATGTGCCTGTTGTGGTTGCAAATGTTACTATTTTAACGGACTTTGTTATTCTTGATATTCCCGAGGACGATAGTATGTCTATTATTCTTGGAAGACCCTTTTTGAATACTGCAGGGGCTGTTATTGATTGCAACAAAGGCAATGTCACTTTTCATGTTAATGGTAATGAGCATACGGTACACTTTCCGAGGAAACAACCTCAAGTTCATAGTATCAACTCTATTGGAAAAATTCCATCGATTATTTTTGGAGGTTTTGAATTTCCTCTTCCTACTGTCAAGAAGAAATATGATATTCTTATTATTGGGGACGTGCATATCCCCGTTGAGGTAACATAGTGTTATTCGAAATTTCTCCGGTTCCATGTTATTCGGAATGAGTTTGTTAACAAGACCTGATCAACCTTGTTAGTGGATTCCTTTTGATGAGCATGAGATGGATGAAGTTAGAAAGCACAACCTTCTGTACCCTCCTTTTACTTTCTGTTATTTAGTTGAAATAAAGCAAAAATAGTATTTTCTGTCTGTTTTCTGAATTATTCGTGTAATAAAAAATACCCCGAAAATAAAAGTTCTCCAAATGCCCCGAAATTGAAATATGATTTTTTCTGGAATATTTGAGAATATCTGGCACTGAGAACACAGCAGGGGGAGCAAGCACCTGGCCACGAGGGTCCAGGGCGCCCACCCCCTGGGCGCGCCCCTGCCTCGTGGGCCCATGGTGGCTCCCCTCCACTTATTCCAGCCACCACACACTCCTTCTTCCTCCCAAAAAAATCACCAACCAGCTCAAGCACGAGTTCTAGCTCATTTTGCTGCGATTTTCGATCTCCTTGCTCAAAGCACCTCTCACAAAACTGCTTTGGGGGATTGTTCCTTGGTATGTGACTCCTCCAATGGTCCAATTAGTTTTTGTTCTAGTGCTTTATTCTTTGCAAATTTGTGCTACCTACGTGACCATGTTCTTGAGCTTGCATGTCAAATTTATATGGTTCCAAGTAGTTCTAATGCATGATATAGTCTCTAGGCACTTGTGGGAGTAGTTGCTATCAATTTTGTTGAGTTTGGTTCACTTTTATTTGAAGTTACTAAAAATTTCAGAAATTTTCAGAAAATGATGAAGAGATTTTTGAGGGGCTCTTCGAGCCGAAGCTCGAAGGATAAGCAAAGTGAAGAAGCAGAGAGGCCCAAATATAATCTGCCTCGCACCGCGGAGGTTCAACCGTGTGAATGGCCTTGCGATGATTTCTTGAGAGCAGCCGGGATTTATGATGATTTTTATGAGTTGGTTGAGAATGCAGGCCTCACCGACTTCCTCCGCGACCAACGCGAACAATATCTCTTACTCGCCAATACCTTTGTGCAAAAAATTCATTTCCATTCTAGGAGGTCACCACCTACGGTGGATTTTTATTTATATGATGAGTATAAGGAGATGACCCTTCGCGAATTCTGTGAGGTTTGCAAGTTACCTTTTCCGGGTTTCATAGAGGAACCACATCGTAACGATGTGGAGGGGTTTATTGATACAATTGCTGTAGGGGAAACGAGGAAGGTTTCCAACGCACGAATCACTAGCATACACTTTCCTGTTCTATGTTACTTTGCTATATTTGCTAGTAGGTGCTTAATTGGTCGCGGAAACTGTGGAAACCTGAGTGTCCCTGATATTTTTATTTTGTGCCATGCCTTGTTTCGTGATGACACATTTAGTATGGGCGCTATTGTTGCAAAGCGGTTAAATCTTAACCGTACTAAGGGCCCCATCTTGGGAGGCATCTCCGCCTCGCGCCTCGCTGCATACTATAGCATACCTATTAGGCACTATGAGAAAGAGGAAAAATTGCTGCCTACTATTTTTCTAGACTATAAGAGTATTGTAGCGCATGATTTTATTGTTAAGAATAGGGGAAAGGGCGCTTAAATACAAACTGTTATTTGATAAAAATCACCCTGAGACTATTACCATGCCTGCTCCTTCCTTGTTTGACTTATCTGCAGGCAAGTATCTCGTTCCGCTGGCGGCCATCCACGCCTACTGGAACAGCTACAGAGCCAGAGCCGGAACCACAATTTGATCCTCCACGACAGTCTGATTACCAGTGGGATCCGGAGGTGATTGCCAACCTGTGGCAATCTGAGGCTTCTTCTCAGTACGACCCCAACTATAACTTAGGATATCCGCCAGGCCAGCCGTGGCAATAGACCAACTTAGGCCAAAAGCCTAAGCTTGGGGGAGTACGTATTTCTCACCGACATTACATTCATGTTCACACACTCATTGCTAGTTGTCGGTGCTCATACTCTTTCATTGTACTATCCATGCTAGTTTATTTTCTTTTTCTTGCTTTCTTCTCGTGTGTTTGAAAAACTTTAAGAAAAACTAAAAAAAATTAGTTGTACCTTTTAGCTAGTTTACTTTCTTGCTGTAGTAGTAATAATTAAAAGAAAACCCAAAAAGGATTTCCATTCTTCTTTTGCTTGTTGGGAGCTTTCCCGTGTAAATAGTTTTATTTCTTTTCTTTTCTTTGGGGGTCGATAGGAGAAGACCATAATGAAAATGTTGAAGTGGCTCTTATATGCATTATTGTTGATTTAACCAAGAGCCCATATTATCTTGTCTTCTCCTTTTTTATTGAATGCTTGCAGATTCCAGCTTAGTCCAATGCACGTGCACTATTATTATTATTCACATCATTCGGTCGTGCAAGTGAAAGGCAATTATGACGATATATGATGGACTGATTGAGATGGGAGAAGCTAGTATGAACTCGACCTCTCTTGTTTTTGTAAATATGATTAGTTCATCATTCCTGATTCAGCCTATTATGAATAAACATGTTTGCAATGACAATTAGATATTATAGTTGTTTATGCCATGCTTAATTAGCTAGGAGTTTATAATGGTTTACCTTGCGTGCCAACATGCTATTAAAATGGTTGTGATGTGGTATGATGGGGTGGTATCCTCCTTTGAATGATTCAAGTGACTTGACTTGGCACATGTTCACGCATGTAGTTCAAACAAATCAAGATAGCCTTCACGATATTTATGTTCATGGTGGATTATATCCTACTCATGCTTGCACTCAATGTTCATTAATTTTAATGCATGTTCATGACTGTTGTCGCTCTCTAGTTGGTCGCTTCCCAGTCTTTTGCTAGCCTTCACTTGTACTAAGCGGGAATACTGCTTGTGCATCCAATCCCTTAAACCCCAAAGTTATGCCATATGAGTCCACTATACCTTCCTATATGCGGTATCTACCTGCCGTTCCAAGTAAATTTGTATGTGCCAAACTCTAAACCTTCAAATGAAATTCTGTTTTGTATGCTCGAATAGCTCATGTATCAACTAGGGCTGTCCGTATCTTCCATGTTAGGCGGGTTATTCTCAAGAGGAGTGGACTCCGCTCCTCACTCACGAGAAAATGGCTGGTCACCGGGATGCCCAGTCCCATGCTTTATGCAAATCAAATCAAAATAATTGCAAACAAAACTCCCCCGGGACTGTTGTTAGTTGGAGGCACTCGTTGTTTCGAGCAAGCCATGGATTGATGCTTGTTGGTGGAGGGGGAGTATAAACTTTACCATTCTGTTTGGGAACCGCCTATAATGTGTGTAGCATGGAAGATATCGCCATCTCTTGGTTGTTATGTTGACAATGAAAGTATGCCGCTCAAAATATTATTTATCTCTATTTCAAAATCGAGCTCTGGCACCTCTACAAATCCCTGCTTCCCTCTGCGAAGGGCCTATCTATTTACTTTTATGTTGAGTCATCACCCTCTTATTAAAAAGCACCAGCTGGAGAGCACCGCTGTCATTTGCATCCATTACTATTAATTTATATTGGGTATGACTATGACTGGATCTCTTTTACCATGAATTACAATGTCTAGTCAGTCCTTGATCTTTAAAGGTGCTCTGCATTTATGTTTTGCGGTCTCAGAAAGGGCTAGCGAGATACCATCTTGTTATATCATATTATGATTGTTTTGAGAAAGTGTTGTCATCCGAGATTTATTATTATTGCTCGCTAGTTGATTATGCCATTGATATGAGTAAACATGAGACCTAAATGTTATTGTGAATATGGTTAGTCATAATCTTTGCTGAAAACTTGAATGCTGGCTTTACATATTTACAACAACAAGAGCAAACAGAGTTTGTAAAAGTTTTTCTTTATCACTTTCAGTTTGTCAACTGAATTGCTTGAGGACAAGCAAAGGTTTAAGCTTGGGGGAGTTGATACGTCTCCGTCGTATCTACTTTTCCAAACACTTTTGCCCTTGTTTTGGACTCTAACTTGCATGATTTGAATGGAACTAACCCGGACTGACGCTGTTTTCAGCAGAATTGCCATGGTGTTATCTTTGTGCAGAAACAAAAGTTCTCGGAATGACCTGAAACTTCACGGAGATTATTTTTGGAAATAATAAAAAATACTGGCGAAAGAATCAAGGCCAGGGGGCCCACACCCTTTCCACGAGGGTGGGGGCGCCTGCCCCCTGGCGCGCCCCCTGCGTGGGCCCCCTGGAGCTCCACCGACCTCAACTCCAACTCCATATATTCGTGTTTGGTGAGAAAAAAATCAGAGAGAAAGATTCATCACGTTTTACGATACGGAGCCGCCGCCAAGCCCTAAACTCTCTCGGGAGGGCTGATCTGGAGTCCGTTCGGGGCTCCGGAGAGGGGAATCCGTCGCCATCGTCATCATCAACCATCCTCCATCACCAATTTCATGATGCTCACCGCCGTGCGTGAGTAATTCCATCGTAGGCTTGCTGGACGGTGATGGGTTGGATGAGATTTATCATGTAATCGAGTTAGTTTTGTTAGGGTTTGATCCCTAGTATCCACTATGTTCTGAGATTGATGTTGCTATGACTTTGCTATGCTTAATGCTTGTCACTAGGGCCCGAGTGCCATGATTTCAGATCTGAACCTATTATGTTTTCATGAATATATGTGAGTTCTTGATCCTATCTTGCAAGTCTATAGTCACCTACTATGTGTTATGATCCGGCAACCCCGAAGTGACAATAATCGGGACCACTCCCGGTGATGACCATAGTTTGAGGAGTTCATGTATTCACTATGTGTTAATGCTTTGGTCCGGTACTCTATTAAAAGGAGGCCTTAATATCCCTTAGTTTCCGCTAGGACCCCGCTGCCACGGGAGGGTAGGACAAAAGATGTCATGCAAGTTCTTTTCCATAAGCACGTATGACTATATTCGGAATACATTCCTACATTACATTGATGAATTGGAGCTAGTTCTGTGTCACCCTATGTTATGACTGTTACATGATGTACCGCATCCGGCATAATTCTCCATCACCGATCCAATGCCTACGAGCTTTTCACATATTGTTCTTCGCTTATTTACTTTTCCGTTGCTACTGTTACAATCACTACAAAACCCAAAATATTACTTTTGCTACTGTTACCGTTACTTCCATACTACTTTGCTACTAAATACTTTGCTGCAGATATCAAGTTATCCAGGTGTGGTTGAATTGACAACTCAACTGCTAATACTTGAGAATATTCTTTGGCTCCCCTTGTGTCGAATCAATAAATTTGGGTTGAATACTCTACCCTCGAAAACTGTTGCGATCCCCTATACTTGTGGGTTATGAAGCTCTGCTAGATCAGAGTTCGTGGGACGTCATCGAGTTGAACGTGTGCTGAACTCAGAGGTGCCGTGCGTTCGGTACTTGGATCGGTCGAATCGTGAAGACGTACGACTACATCAACCACGTTGTTCTAACGGTTCCGCTTTCGGTCTATGAGGGTACGTGGACAACACTCCCCCCTCTCGTTGCTATGCATCACCATGATCTTGCGTGTGAGTATGATTTTTTTTGAAATTACTACGTTCCCCAACACTGTACCCTCGCTACTACTAACTAATTAGGAATTAAAAAAATAAATTCTAGCCATGGCTGCTGCTGCTAGCTAGGCGTCATCGTCCTCTTCATCCATGGTCGATGCTGATCCTAGAGGGGATGAAGTCGTCCATGGTGATACACCTCTCCTTTGCTGCTGCTACAAAAAAAGAGACAAGGATTAGAAGAGGAAGAGAGAGATAGAGAGGAGTAGGTGCAGCAACTCACCGATGGTCGCCGGAGTTGGAGCCGAAACCCTAGATGACGCCATGGATGGCGCTCTGCTCGATCTGGAAGATGAAGGAGAGAGAGAGAGAGAGAGAGAGAGAGAGAGAGAGAGAGAGAGAGAGAGAACAACTCACCTGTGGTTGTGTCCATGGCGGATCTGGCCGCCGCCATGGATGGCGCTCTGCTGGATCTGCCTCCCCTTCCAACATCAAAGAAGGAGGAGGAAGGAGGGGGAGGGGGCTGCGGTGGGTGTGGAGGTCGCCGAATTTGGGGGAGGCATGAGGTGCGAGGCCGGCGGTGGTGGTGGATGAGGAAGGGAATCGCGCGTGGGAGGGAGAAGTGGAATGGGAGAGCCTATGGAGAGAGGGGGGAGTGTGAGGGAGAGAGGAGGGATTCGACCGAGGATATGGAGATTTCACCTACCTTGTAGTTAGTAGTAGCGAGGGGTATAAACCCGCGCTACTACTATCAACTTAGTAGTAGCGCGGGTTCATACCCCTTGCTACTACTATGGCATGTCCCGGGGGGCACGGTAGAGACTGCTTAGTAGTAGCGAGGGTTAAAAATCCGCGCTACTACTATCAACTTAGTAGCAGCGAGGGGTAAAAAACCACGCTACTAGTAAGTAGCAGCAGCGAGGGGTATAAACCCGCGCTACTAGTAAGCGCCTGTCTATAAACTTTTCCCTAGTAGTGATGGGCTGCCCTAGGTCAACCTGATCGCCCCTAGGTCCTCGAGGTTCGCCACCCTGCAAGGAAGAAGAATGAACGAAGAACGAGAAGAAAGATACAAGGGTGGGGGATAGATGAACACGAAAAAGTAGTAGATGTGTTTGCTCGATTGTGTGTTGTTCAATTGGCCGTCACCTCTCATCTATTTACGAGGCAGCTGGACTTCCCGTACAAGAAAAGGACTAAAAATTCCATTCAAAACATCAAAAACCCTAACCTAACTCGGACATGAATCTTTAGCAGTTTTCCGGATCAACTCGGTCTCACCGATTGGTTTGCTTCGGTCCCACCGAGTAAACGTGGCCAACTTTCTATAACTTTCTGTAATTTCCCGGATAAACTCGGTCTCATCAATTGGTTTGCTTCGGTCTCACCAAGTGAACATTGCCAACTCTCTGGTAATTTTCCGGATCAACTCGGTCTCACCGATCAAATCAACTCGGTCGGTCCGAAATCACTCTGCAGTTTCTATTTCTGACCTTGTTTTGCAACCACAGGTTGCATACGACCTCGGATTAAGACGATTTTTATACCAAAATCAACCGTTTCGACGAGACGCACAACTTTCGTGTTGGAAAGTTTTACATTAGAGGCCATATTATTTTACTTTCATGCCATTCTTTAATCTGGTGTCAACATGAGCACCTCCGAACTTGTCATAACTATTGCATCCGAGCTCCGTTTTAGACCATCTTCATATCCATCTCGATCTTCCTAAAGAGAGCCATCGGGAGTGACATTCAATCCTAAGTTTGAATTAGTCTTTATATAGCCTAAGCTAATTTTATGATTGTGCCACTTTTGAGCGTCAACAAAGCCTTTGCCTTACTCTCGTGCAATGACAAGTGAATAAACACTCATCGTGAGAATAACACATCCAGCATGGAAAATATTAGCCACCCCTCACCGCTCTGTGAGTGAAACAAACACACAAAAGAGAAGTTTATTTTAAAAATTAGAGATGGCACATGCAAATTTGCTTAGAACAGTAAAAGAATACCGCATATAGGTAGATATAGTGGACTCATGTGGCAAAACTGGTTTAAAGGATTTTGGATGCACAAGTAGAGATCATACTTAGTGCAAAATGATGGGTAGCAAAAGATTGAGAAGCGACCAACCAAGAAACGAATAATCTCATAAGCAAGCATTAAGCATAATTAACACCGAATAATGCACCATAAGTAGGATATAATTTCATTGCATGACTATTAACTTTTGTGCTTGCATAGAGAATCACAAACCTTAACACCAATATTCTTACTAAAACATAATTACTCATCAACATAACTCTCATATCACATCATCATATCTCAAACTATTACTAAGAATCAAGTTTCTTTTGTCCAATGATCTTCATGAAAGTTTTTATTATATCCTTCTTGGATATCTATCACTTTGGGACTAATTTTCATGTGTTGCTTTTCATAAGCTCAAACAAATATAAGTGAAGATCATGAGCATAATTTTTTTTCTTTCTCTCAAATTAATTTAAGTGAAGCAAGAGAGAGTTTCTTGAAAATTTTACTAACTCTCAAATAAATCTAAGTGAAGCAAGGGAGCATTTCTTCAAAAATGCTAAAGCACACCGTGCTCAAAAAGATATAAGTGAAGCACTAGAGCAAGTCCATAGCTCATAAAAAATTTAAGTGAAGCATAGAAAGCAATTCTAACAAGTCATGACATAATTTTGGCTCTCCCAAATAGGTGTGTCCAGCAAGGGATCAAGACTTAAAACAGAAAATAAAACAAGCAAAGACTCATATCATACAAGACGCTCCAAGCAAAACACATATTATGTGACGAATAAAAATATAGCTTCGAGTAAAATATCGACGGTCATTAGAAGAAAGAGGGGATGCCACTCGAGGCCATCCCCAAGCTTAGTTGGTTGCTCATTTTTGGATAATAGTTTGGGATGCCGGGGCATCCCCAAGCTTAGGCTCCTCTATTCTTTATTCCTTCATCCATCGTAAGATAACCCAAAACTTGAAAACTTCAATCACACAAAAACTCAACAAAACCTTCGTGAGATCCGTTAGTATAAGAAAGCAAACCACTACTATAAGTACTATATCAAACCAATTCATATTTTGTTTTTGCATTATATCTACTATATTCCAACTTTTCTATGGCAAAAACTCATCAAAGAAAACCATAGGGCCATCAAAATAAGCACACAACACAAAGAAAATATAATCTGTCAAAACAGAACAGTCTATAGCAATCTGACTATTTTGAATACTTCTGTAACTCCACAAATTCTGAAAAAATAAGACAGCCTAGGTAATTTGTATATTAATCTTCTGCAAAAAGAATAGGCATTTTATCATGTTCTGATGATTTTTAACAATTGTTTTCATGAGAACATAAGTTTCTGTTTTTTAGCAAGATCAAACAACTATCACCCAAGAAGATCCTATAGGCTTTACTTGGCACAAACACTAATTAAAACACAAAAACACAATCATAACAGTAGCATAATTGTGTAAACACTCAAGAACAGAAAGAAAAAAGCAAAAATAAATTTTATTCATTGGGTTGCCTCCCAACAAGCGCTATAGTTTTACACCTTTAGCTAGGCATAAAGCAAGGATCTAATTATTGTCATCTTTGGTTCGAGATCCATAAGGTGCCCTCATGATTGATTCATATGGTGCCCTAATTCTTGTTCTAGGAAAGTGTTCAATACCCTTCCCCAAAGGAAATTGGAACTTAATATTGCCTTCTTTCATATCAATCACGACGCCGATAGTGCGTAAAAATAGTCTACCAAGAATAATTGGACAAGACGGATTGCAATCAATATCAAGAACAATAAAATCTATGGGCACATAATTCCTATTTGTAAGAATAAGAACATCCTTAATTCTTCCCATAGGCTTTTTAATAGTGGAATCCGCCAAGTGCAAATTTAAAGAACATATTCAAGATCGGTAAGACCAAGCACATCACATAAAGATTTCGGAATTGTAGAAACACTAGAACCCAAGTCACACAAAGCAAAACACTCATAATTTTTAATCTTGACTTTGATAGTAGGTTCCCATTCATCATGCAATTTTCTAGGAATTGATACTTCCAATTCCAATTTTTCTTCAAAAGCTTTCATCATAGCATCAACAATATGTTTAGTAAAAGCTTTATTCTGTTCATAGGCATGGGGTGAATTTATCATGGATTGCAACAAAGAAATACAATCAATCAAAGACAAACTATCATAATTAAAGTCTTTGTAATCCAAAAGAGTGGGCACATCACTAGTTAAAGTTTTGACCTCTCCAAACCCACTTTCATCAATTTTCTCAACAAGATATTCACCCTCCGAAATATTGGGACGCCTTCTACCTAAAGTTGACTCTTCTCCAGTCCCTTTTTCATCAATTTTAACTTTACTAAAGAAGGTATCAATAGAAGAAACACCAATCATTTTAAGATCTTCATCACTTCTACGAAAGTAATCACTAGAAAATGCTTTTTCTAGAAGTTCTCTTTTAGCTCTAAGCATAGCGGTTCTTTTCTTACTTTAGTCCATAGAAACATAAAGAGCTTTAATTGATTCATCAACCTTAGGCACAGAAATTTTCATCTTGAGATTTTCCACATCATGAGCAATTCTATCAACACTTCTAGACAAATCATCAATCTTACTCAACTTTTCTTCTATGGAAGTGTTGGAAACTTTTTGCGTGTTGATAAATTCTTCAATATTATTCTCAAGATCAGAGGTGTTCCTATTATTATTATTAGATTGATTTCCATAGGAATTACCATAATTATTAGAGGAATTACTAGGAAAAGGCCTAGGATTAAATTTACCTCTATAAGCATTGTTGTTGAAATTATTCCGAGAGATAAAATTCACATCTATGGCATCACTATTTTGCTCAATCAAAATAGAAAAAGGCATATCATTAAAATCAATAGGAGCACTTTTACTAGCAACCAATTTCATAAGAGCATCAACTTTTTCACTCAAAGAAGAAATTTCTTCAACCGGATTAACTTTTTTACTAGTAGGAGCTCTTTCGGTATGCCATTGTGAATAATTTGCCATGATATTATCAAGCAATTTGGTGGCTTCACCCAAAGTAATTTCCATAAAAGTACCACCCGCGACGGAATCTAAAAGATTATGAGAAACAAAATTCAAACCCGCATAAATTTTTTGTATGATCATCCAAAGATTCAACCCATGAGTTGGGCAATTCCTTAGCATCATTTTCATCCTTTCCCAAGATTGTGCATCATGCTCATGTTCAAGTTGCTTGAAATTCATGATCTGGGTTCTAAGGGAAATAATTTTTGCGGGAGGAAAATACTTAGTGATAAAAGCATCTTTGCACTTATTCCAAGAATCAATACTATTGCGAGGCAAAGAAGAGAACCAATTTTTTGCAGAATCACGCAAAGAAAACGGAAATAATTTCATCTTTACCACATCATTGTCCACATCTTTTTTCTTTTGCATATCGCATAATTTCACGGAGGTATTAAGATGCGACGCGACATCGTCATTAGGAGTACCGGAAAATTGATCTTTCATAACAAGATTCAGCAAAGCAGTATTAATATCACAAGACTCCGCACTAGTGGCGGGAGGAGCAATCGGAGTACCGATAAAATCATTGTTGTTGGTATTTGAGAAATCACATAACTTGGTGTTCTCTTGAGTCATGATGACCACACAACAAGATTGCACTCAAAAACACATCCGGCAAGAAAATGGCGAACGAAAAAAGAGAGGAGAATAAAATGCCAAATTTTTGTGAAGTGGGGGAGAGGAAAACGAGAGGCAAATGGCAAATAATGTATATTGTGAGGAGATGAGATTGTGATTAGGAACCTGGTATATGTTGAAGATCCTCCCCGGCAACGGCGCCAGAAATGGTGCGTGGCCGGGAGACTATCTTGACTTGATCCTCCCCGGCAATGGCGCCAGAAATTCCTTTTGACGTCGCTTGAAGCAACGTCGGTATTTCCCCAAAGAGGAAGGGATGATGCAGCACAGCGGCGGTAGGTATTTCCCTCGGATATGAAACCAAGGTTATCGAACCAGTAGGAGAACCAAGCAACACAACGTAAACAGTCCCTGCACACAGATAACAAATCCTCGCAACCCGACGTGTTAAAGGGGTTGTCCATCCCTTCCGGGGTACGGCGCCTCAAGATATGCAAACACACATGAGATAAATTGTAGTAGATTGATGGATCGAACACCAAACAAAATAAATAAGAATAAAACACAGCAAGGTATTTTTGTAATTTTGGTTTAATAGATCTGAAAATAAATGCAAAGGAAAAGTAGATCGCAAAGGCAAATATATGAGAAAGAGACCCTGGAGCCGTAGGTTTCACTAGTGGCTTCTCTCGAGAAAAATAGCAAACGGTGGGTGAACAAATTACTGTTGAGAAATTGATAGAACTTCAAATAATCATGACGATATCCAGGCAATGATCATTACATAGGCATCATGTCCAAGATTAGTAGACCGACTCCTGCCTGCATCTACTAATATTACTCGACACATCGACCGCTATCCAGCATGCATCTAGTGTATTAAGTTCATGGAGAAACGGAGTAATGCAATAAGAACAATGACATGATGTAGACAAGATCTATCTATGTAGAGATAGACCCCATCGTTTTATCCTTAGTAGCAATGATACATACGTGTCGGTTCCCCTTCTGTCACTAAGATCAAGCACTGTAAGATCAAACCCACTACAAAGCACCTCTTCCCATTGCAAGATAAATAGATCAAGTTGGCCAAACAAAACCCAAATATCAGAGAAGAAATACGAGGCTATAAGCAATCATGCATAAAAGAGATCAAAGAAACTCAAATACTTTCATGGATATAAAAAGATAGATCTGATCATAAACTCAAAGTTCATCGATCCCAACAAACACACCGCAAAAGAGTTACATCATATGGATCTCCAAGAGACCATTGTATTGAGAATTCAGTGAGAGAGAGGAAGCCATCTAGCTACTAACTACGGACCCGAAGGTCTACAAAGAACTACTCACACATCATTGGAGAGGCACCAATGGAGGTGGTGAACCCCATCCGAGATGGTGTCTAGATTGGATCTGGTGGTTCTGGACTCTGCGGCGGCTAGATGAATATTTCGTCGACTCCCCTAGGGTTTTGGGAATGTTGGGGTATTTATAGAGCAAAGATGCGGTCCGGGGGGCACCCGAGGTGGGCACAACCCACCAGGGCGCGCCTGGGCCTCCTGGCGTGCCCTGGTGGGTTGTGCTCTCCTCAGAGCACCCCCTAGGCGCAGCCAGGGCCCATTATGTTCCGTCTGGTCCAAAAAAATTCTCCGTGAAGTTTCGTTGCATTTGGACTCCGTCAAATATTGATTTCCTGCGATGTAAAAAATATGCAGAAAATAGCAACTTGCACTTGGCACTATGTCAATAGGTTAGTACCAAAAAATGATATAAAATGATTATAAAACATCCAAGATTGATAATATAACAGCATGGAACAGTCAAAAATTATAGATACGTTGGAGACGTATCAACGTGTTCTTCATCACCTCCATAAACGAGAAACATATCCTTGGTCCTTTTCAGTTACTTCAGGATATTCTTGACCGTTGTACAGTGATCCACTCCTGGATTACTTAGGCACCTCCCTGCCAAAGCTATGGCAAGGCACACATCAGGTCTGGTACACAACATGACGTACATTATAGAACCTATGGCTAAGGCATAGGGAATGACTTTCGTTCTCTCTCTATCTTCTGCCGTGGTCAGACTTTGAGTCCGACTCAATTTCACATCTTGCAACATAGGCAAGAACCCTTTCTTTGACTGGTCCATTTTGAACTTCTTTAGAACTTTGTCAAGGTATGTGCTTTGTGAAAGTCCTATTATGCGTCTTGATCTATCCCTATAGATCTTGATGCCTAATATATATAAGCAGCTTCACCGAGATTTTTCATTGAAAAATTCTTATTCAAGTATCCTTTTACGTTATCCAAAAAATTCTATATCATTTCCAATCAGCAATATGTCATCCACATATAATATTAGAAATGCTACAGAGTTCCTACTCACTTTCTTGCAAATATAGGCTTCACCGTAAGTCTGTATAAAACCAAATGCTTTGATCACCTCATCAAAGCGTATATTCCAACTCCGAGATGCTTGTACCAGTCCATAGATGGATCGCTGGAGCTTGCACACTTTGTTAGCACCTTTAGGATTGACAAAACCTTCTGGTTGCATCATATACAACTCTTCTTTAAGAAACCCATTAAGGAATGTAGTTTTGACGTCCATTTGCCAGATTTCATAGTCACAAAACATGGCGATTGCTAACATGATTCAGATAGACTTAAGCATCGCTACATGTGAGAAAGTCTCATCGTAGTCAACTCCTTGAACTTGTCGAAAACCTTTTGCGACAAGTCGAGCTTTGTAGACAGTGATATTACCATCAGCGTCCATCTTCCTCTTGAAGATCCATTTATTCTCAATGGCTTGCCGATCATCGGGCAAGTCCACCAAAGTCCATACTTTGTTCTCATACATGGATCCTATCTCAGATTTCATGGCCTCAAGCCATTTATCAGAATCTGGGCTCATCATAGCTTTTTCATAGTTCGCAGGTTCGCCGTTGTCTAACAACATGACTTCCAGGACAGGATAATCATACCACTCTGGTGCGGTACATGTTCTGGTCGACCTACGAAATTCAGTAGTAACTTGATCCGAAGTTTCATGATTATCATTGTTAACTTCTTCTCTAGTTGGTGTAGACATCACGGGAACGGTTTTCTTTAATGTGCTACTTTCCAATTCAAGAGAAGGTTCAATTACCTCATCAAGTTCTACTTCCCTCCCACTCACTTCTTTTGAGAGAAACTCCTTCTCTAGAAATGACTCATTCGTAGCAACAAAGATCTTGCCTTCGGATCTGTGGTAGAAGGTATACCCGATAGTTCCTTAAGGGTATCCTATGAATACGCACTCCTCCGCTTTGGGTTCGAGCTTATAAGGCTGAAGCCTTTTGACATAAGTGTCGCATCCCCAAAATTTAAGAAACGACAACTTAGTTAATACGGTGTCGTCTCAACGGATTTAGATGATGCCCTATTTAACGTGAATGCGCCTGTCTCTAATGCATAACCCAAAATGATAAAGGCAAATCGGTAAGAGACATCATAGAACGTACCATATCTAATAAAGTACGGTTACGATGTTTGAACACACCATTACGCTGTGGTGTTCCAAGTGGCGTGAGTTGTGAAACAATTCCACATTGTCTTAAACGAAGGCCAAACTCATAACTCAAATATTCACCTCCGTGATCAGATCGTAGAAACTTTATTATCTTTTTACTATGATTCTCCACTTAACTTTGAAATTCTTTGAACTTTTCAAATGTTTTAGACTTGTGTTTCATCAAGTAGATGTATCCATACCTACTCAAATCATTTGTGAAGGTCAGAAAATAACGATACCCACCGCGTACTTGAACACTCATCGGACCACATACATCGGTATGTATTATTTTCAGTAAGTCATTAGCTCGCTCCATTGTTCCAGAGAACGGAGTTTTCGTCATCTTACCCATGAGGCATGGTTCATAAGTATCAAATGATTCATAATCAAGTGATTTCCAAAAGTCCATCCGCATGGAGTTTCTTCATGCGCTTTACACCAATATGACCTAAACGCTAGTGCCACAAGTATATTGCACTATCATTATCAACTTTGCATCTTTTGACATCAATATTATGAATATGTGTGTCACTACGATCGAGATTCAACAAGAATAGACCATTCATAAAAGGTGCATGACCATAAAAGATGTTACTCGTATAAATAGAACAACCATTATTCTCTAACTTAAATGAATAACCGTCTCGCAATAAACAAGATCCAGATATAATGTTCAAGCTCAACACTGGCACCAAATAACAATTATTCATAAAACTAATCCCAAGGGTAGATGTAGAGGTAGCGTGCCGACGGTGATCACATCAACCTTGGAACCATTTCCGACGTGCATCGTCACCTCGTCCTTAGCCAATCTTTGTTTATTCCGTAGCTTTTTTGTTCACTTTGCCATCCTTCTTGTTGGGGAATGTAGTAATTTCAAAAAAATTCCTACGCACACGCAAGATCATGGTGATGCATAGCAACGAGAGGGGAGAGTGTTGTCCACGTACCCTCGTAGACCGACAGCGGAAGCGTTATCACAACGCGGTTGATGTAGTCGTACGTCTTCACGATCCGACCGATCAAGTACCGAACGTACGGCACCTCCGAGTTCTACACACGTTCAGCTCGATGACGTCCATCGAACTCCGATCCAGCCGAGTGTTGAGGGAGAGTTTTGTCAGCACGACGGCGTGGTGACGATGATGATGTTCCACCGACGCAGGGCTTCGCCTAAGCTCCGCAACGGTATTATCGAGGTGTAATATGGTGGAGGGGGGCACCGCACACGGCTAAGAGATCTCAAGGATCAATTGTTGCGTCTCTGGGGTGCCCCCCTGCCCTCGTATATAAAGGAGCAAGGGAGGAGGAGGCCGCCCCTAGGAGGGAACGCACCAAGTGTGGAGTCCTACTAGGACTCCCTAGTCCTAGTAGGATTCCACCTCCCATATGGAATAGGAAAAGAGGAAGGGAAAAAGAGAAGGAAGGAAGGGAGCGCCCCCCTTCCCTAGTCCAATTCGGACCAGACAAAGGGGAGGGGTGCGGGCACCCTTGAGGCCCTTTTCCTTCTTTCCCGTATGGCCCAATAAGGCCCAATACGTATTCCCGTAATTCTCCGGTACTCCGAAAAATACCCGAATCACTCGGAACCTTTCCGAATTCGAATATAGTCGTCCAATATATCGATCTTTACGTCTCGACCATTTCGAGACTCCTCGTCATGTCCCCGATCTCATCCGGGACTCCGAAATCCTTCGGTACATCAAAACTCAATAAAACTGTCATCGTAACGTTAAGCGTGCGGACCCTACGGGTTCGAGAACTATGTAGACATGACCGAGACACGTCTCCGGTCAATAACCAATAGCGGGACCTAGATGCCCATATTGGCTCCCACATATTCTACGAAGATCTTTATCGGTCAGACCGCATAACAACATACGTTGTTCCCTTTGTCACCGGTATGTTACTTGCCCGAGATTTGATCGTCGGTATCTCGATACCTAGTTCAATCTCGTTACCGGCAAGTCTCTTTACTCGTTCCGTAACACATCATCCCGCAACTAACTCATTAGTCACAATGCTTGCAAGGCTTATAGTGATGTGCATTACCGAGTGGGCCCAGAGATACCTCTCCGACAATTGGAGTGACAAATCCTAATCTCAAAATACGCCAACCCAACAAGTACCTTTGGAGACACCTGTAGAGCACCTTTATAATCACCCATTTACGTTGTGACGTTTGGTAGCACACAAAGTGTTCCTCCGGTAAACGGGAGTTGCATAATCTCATAGTCAGAGGAACATGTATAAGTCATGAAGAAAGCAATAGCAACATACTAAACGATCGGGTGCTAAGCTAACGGAATGGGTCAAGTCAATCACGTCATTCTCCTAATGAGGTGATCTCGTTAATCAAATGACAACTGATGTCTATGGCTAGGAAACATAACCATCTTTGATTAATGAGCTAGTCAAGTAGAGGCATACTAGTGACACTCTGTTTGTCTATATATTCACGCATGTATTATGTTTCCGGTTAATACAATTCTAGCATGAATAATAAACGTTTATCATGATATAAGGAAATAAATAATACTTTATTATTGCCTCTAGGGCATATTTCCTTCAGTCTCCCACTTGCACTAGAGTCAATAATCTAGTTCACATCGCCATGTGATTTAACATCAATAGTTCACATCACCATGTGATTAACACCCATAGTTCACATCGTCATGTGATCAACACCCAAAGGGTTTACTAGAGTCAGTAATCTAGTTCACATCGTTATGTGATTAACACCCAAAGAGTACTAAGGTGTGATCATGTTTTGCTTGTGAGATAATTTTAGTCAACGGGTCTGTCACATTCAGATCCGTAAGTATTCTGCAAATTTCTATGTCTACAATGCTCTGCACGGAGCTACTCTAGCTAATTGCTCCCATTTTCAATATGTATCTAGACCGAGACTTAGAGTCATCAAGATTTAGTGTCAAAACTTGGATCAACGTAACCCTTTACGACGAACCTTTTGTCACTTCCATAATCGAGAAACATTTCCTTATTTCACCAAGGATAATTTTGACCGCTGTCCAGTGATCTACTCCTAGATCACTATTGTACTCCCTTGCCAAAATCAGTGTAGGGTATACAATAGATTTGGTACACGGCATGGCATACTTTATAGAACCTATGGCCAAGGCATAGGGAATGACTTTCATTCTCGTTCTATCTTCTGCCGTGGTCGGGCTTTGACTCTTACTCAATTTCATACCGTGTAACACAGGCAAGAACTCTTTCTTTGACTGTTGTATTTTGAACTACTTCAAAATCTTGTTAAGGTATGTACTCATTGAAAAAACTTATCAAGCGTCTTGATCTATCTCTATAGATCTTGATGCTCAATATGTAAGCAGCTTCACCGAGGTCTTTCTTTGAAAAACTCCTTTCAAACACTCCTTTATGCTTTGCAGAATAATTCTACATTATTTCCGATCAACAATATGTCATTCACATATACTTATCAGAAATGCTGTAGTGCTCCCACTCACTTTCTTGTAAATACAGGCTTCACCGCAAGTCTGTATACAACTATATGCTTTGATCAACTTATCAAAGCGTATATTCCAACTCCGAGATGCTTGCACCAGTCCATTGATGGATCGCTGGAGCTTGCATATTTTGTTAGCACCTTTAGGATTGACAAAACCTTCTGGTTGTATCATATACAACTCTTCTTTAATAAATCCATCAAGGAATGCAGTTTTGTTTATCCCTTTGCCAGATTTCATAAAATGCGGCAATTGCTAACATGATTCGGACAGACTTAAGCATAGATACGAGTGAGAAACTCTCATCGTAGTCAACATCTTGAACTTGTCGAAAACCTTTTTGCGACAATTCTAGCTTTGTAGATAGTGACACTACTATCAGGGTCCGTCTTCCTCTTGAATATCCATTTAATCTCAATGGCTCGCTGATCATTGGGCAAGTCAATCAAAGTCCATACTTTGTTCTTCATACATGGATCTCATCTCAGATTTCATGGCCTCAAGCCATTTTGCGGAATCTGGGCTCACCATCGCTTCTTCATAGTTCGTAGGTTCGTCATGGTCTAGTAACATAACCTCCAGAACAGGATTACCGTACCACTCTGGTGTGGATCTTACTCTGGTTTACCTACGAGGTTTGGTAGTAACTTGATGTGAAGTTACATGATCATCATCATTAACTTCCTCACTAATTGGTGTAGAAGTCACATATTTCTGTGATCCAATAAGGGAGCAGGTACAGTTACCTCATCAAGTTCTACTTTCCTCCCACTCACATCTTTCGAGAGAAACTCCTTCTCTAGAAAGGATCCATACTTAGCAACGAATGTCTTGCCTTCGGATCTGTGATAGAAGGTGTACCCAACTGTCTCCTTTGGGTATCCTATGAAGACACATTTCTCCGATTTAGGTTTGAGCTTATCAGGATGAAACTTTTTCACATAAGCATCGCAACCCCAAAATTTTAAGAAACGACAACTTTGGTTTCTTGCCAAACCACAGTTCATAAGGCGTCGTCTCAACGGATTTTGATGGTGCCCTATTTAACGTGAATGCAGCTGTCTCTAATGCATAACCCCCAAAACGATTAGTGGTAAATTGGTAAGAGACATCATAGATTGCACTATATCCAATAAAGTACGGTTATGACGTTCGGACACACCATTATGCTGTAGTGTTCCAGGTGGCATGAATTTGTGAAACTATTCCACATTGTTTTAACTGAAGGCCAAACTCGTAACTTAAATACTCTTCTCCACGATCAGATCGTAGAAACTTTATTTTCTTGTTACGATGATTTTCTGCTTCACTCTGAAATTATATGAACTTTTTGATTTTTTCAGACTCTTGTTTCATTAAGTAGATATACCCATATCTGATCAAATCATCTGTGAAGGTCAGAAAATAATGATACCTGCTACGAGCCTCAATATTCATCGGACCACATACATCTGTATGTATGATTTCCAACAAATCTGTTGCTCTCTCCATAGTTCCGGAGAACGGCGTTTTAGTCATCTTGCCCATGAGGCACGGTTCGTAAGCATCAAGTGATTCATAATCAAGTGATTCCAAAATCCCATCAGTATGGAGTTTCTTCATGCGCTTTACACCAATATGCCCTAAACGGCAGTGCCACAAATAAGTTGCACTATCATTATTAACATTGCATCTTTTGGCTTCAATATTATGAATATGTGTATCACTACGATCGAGATCCAACAAACCATTTTTGTTGGTGTGTATGACCATAGAAGGTTTTATTCATGTAAACAGAACAACAATTGTTCTCTAATTTAAAAGTATAACCGTATTGCAATAAACATGATCAAATCATATTCATGCTCAACGCAAACACCAAATAACACTTATTTAGTTTCAACAGTAATCCCGAAAGTACAGGGAGTGTGCAATGATGATCATATCAATCTTGGAACTACTTCCAACACACATCGTCACCTCGCCTTTTACTAGTCTCTGTTTATTCTGCAACTCCCGTTTTCGAGTTACTACTCTTTAGGAACTGAACCAGTATCAATTACTGAGGGGTTGCTATAAACACTAGTAAAGTACACATCAATAATCTGTATATCAAATATACCTTTGTTCACTTTTACTAGTCTATGTTTATTCTGCAACTCCCATTTCGAGTTACTACTCTTAGCAACTGAACCAGTATCAGTTACCAAGGGGTTGCTATAAACACTAGTAAAGTACACATCAATAATCTGTATATCAAATATACCTTTGTTCACTTTGCCATCCTTCTTATCCACCAAATAGTTGGGGTAGTTCCGCTTCTAGTGACCAGTCCCTTTGCAGTAGAAGCACTTAGTCTCAGGCTTAGGACCAGACTTAGGCTTCTTCACTTGAGCAGCAACTTGCTTGCCGTTCTTCTTGAAGTTCCCCTTCTTCCCTTTGCCCTTTTCTTGAAACTAGTGGTCTCGTCAACCATCAACACTTGATGTTTTTCTTGATTTCTACCTTCGTCGATTTCAGCATCGCGAAGAGCTCGGGAATTACTTTCGTCATCCCTTGCATACTATAGTTCATCACGACGTTCTACTAACTTGGTGATGGTGACTAGAGAATTCTGTCAATCACTATTTTATCTGGAAGATTAACTCCCACTTGATTCAAGCGATTGTAGTACCCAGACAATCTGAGCACATGCTCACTAGTTGAGCGATTCTCCTCCATCTTTTAGCTATAGAACTTGTTGGAGACTTCATATCTCTCAACTCGGGTATTTGCTTGAAATATTAACTTCAACTCCTGGAACATCTCATATGGTCCATGACGTTCAAAACGTCTTTGAAGTCCCGATTCTAAGCCGTTAAGCATGGTGCACTAAACTATCAAGTAGTCATCATATTGAGCTAGCCAAACGTTCATAACGTCTGCATCTGCTCCTGCAATAGGTCTGTCACCTAGCGGTGCATCAAGGACATAATTTTTCTGTGCAGCAATGAGGATAATCCTCAGATCACGGATCCAATCCGCATCTTTGCTACTAACATCTTTCAACATAATTTTTCTCTAGGAACATATCAAAAATAAACACAGGGAAGCAACAACGCGAGCTATTGATCTACAACATAATTTGCAAAATACTATCAGGACTAAGTTCATGATAAATTTAAGTTCAATTAATCATATTACTTAAGAACTCCCACTTAGATAGACATCCCTCTAATCCTCTAAGTGATCACGTGATCCATATCAACTAAACCATGTCCGATCATCACGTGAGATGGAGTAGTTTCAACGGTGAACATCACTATGTTGATCATATCTACTATATGATTCACGCTCGACCTTTCGGTCTCCGTGTTCCGAGGCCATATCTGTTATATGCTAGGCTCGTCAAGTTTAACCTGAGTATTCCGCGTGTGCAACTGTTTTGCACCCGTTGTATTTGAACGTAGAGCCTATCACACCCGATCATCACGTGGTGTCTCAGCACGAAGAACTTTTGCAACGGTGCATACTCAGGGAGAACACTTATACTTTGATAATTTAGTGAAGGATCATCTTATAATGCTACCGTCAAACAAAGCAAGATAAGATGCATAAAGGATTAACATCACATGCAATCAATATAAGTGATATGATATGGCCATCATCATCTTGTGCTTGTGATCTCCATCTCCGAAGCACCGTGCTTGTGATCTCCATCTCCGAAGCACCGTCATGATCACCATCGTCACCGGCGCGACACCTTGATCTCCATCGTAGCATCGTTGTCGTCTCGCCAACTTATTGCTTTTACGACTATCGCTACCGCTTAGTGATAAAGTAAAACTATTACATGGCGATTGCATCTCATACAATAAAGCGACAACCATATGGCTCCTGCTAGTTGCCGATAACTCGGTTACAAAACATGATCATCTCATACAACACATTATATCACATCATGTCTTGACCATATCACATCACAACATGCCCTGCAAAAACAAGTTAGACGTCCTCTACTTTGTTGTTGCATATTTTACGTGGCTGCTACGGGCTTAGCAAGAACCGTTCTTACCTACGCATCAAAACCACAACGATAGTTTGTCAAGTTGGTGTTGTTTTAACCTTCGCAAGGACCGGGCATAGCCACACTCGGTTCAACTAAAGTGAGAGAGACAGACACCCGCCAGTCACCTTTAAGCAACGAGTGCTCCAAAACGGTGAAACCAGTCTCGCGTAAGCGTACGCGTAATGTCGGTCCGGGCCGCTTCATCTCACAATACCGCTGAATCAAAGTATGACATGCTGGTAAGCAGTATGACTTATATCGCCCACAACTCACTTGTGTTCTACTCGTGCATAGCATCAACGCATAAAACCAGGCTCGGATACCACTGTTGGGGAACGTAGTAATTTAAAAAAATTTCCTACGCACACGCAAGATCATGGTGATGCATAGCAACGAGAGGGGAGAGTGTTGTCCACGTACCCTCGTAGACCGACAGCGGAAGCGTTATCACAACGCGGTTGATGTAGTCGTACGTCTTCACGATCCGACCGATCAAGTACCGAACATACGGCACCTCCGAGTTCTACACACGTTCAGCTCGATGACGTCCCTCGAACTCCGATCCAGCCGAGTGTTGAGGGAGAGTTTCGTCAGCACGACGGCGTGGTGACGATGATGATGTTCCACCGACGCAGGGCTTCGCCTAAGCTCCGCAACGGTATTATCGAGGTGTAATATGGTGGAGGGGGCACCGCACACGGCTAAGAGATCTCAAGGATCAATTGTTGTGTCTCTGGGGTGCCCCCCTGCCCTCGTATATAAAGGAGCAAGGGAGGAGGAGGCCGGCCCTAGGAGGGGGCGCACCAAGTGTGGAGTCCTACTAGGACTCCCTAGTCCTAGTAGGATTCCACCTCCCATATGGAATAGGAAAAGAGGAAGGGAAAAAGAGAAGGAAGGGGGCGCCCCCCTTCCCTAGTCCAATTCGGACCAGACCAAGGGGAGGGGTGCGGGCACCCTTGAGGCCCTTTTCCTTCTTTCCCGTATGGCCCAATAAGGCCCAATACGTATTCCCGTAATTCTCCGGTACTCCGAAAAATACCCGAATCACTCGGAACCTTTCCGAAGTCCGAATATAGTCGTCCAATATATTGATCTTTACGTCTCGGCCATTTCGAGACTCCTTGTCATGTCCCCGATCTCATCCGGGACTCCGAACTCCTTCGGTACATCAAAACTCCATAAAACTGTCATCGTAACGTTAAGCGTGCGGACCCTACCGGTTCGAGAACTATGTAGACATGACCGAGACACGTCTCCGGTCAATAACCAATAGCGGGACCTGGATGCCCATATTGGCTCCCACATATTCTACGAAGATCTTTATCGGTCAGACCGCATAACAACATACGTTGTTCCCTTTGTCACCGGTATGTTACTTGCCCGAGATTTGATCGTCGGTATCTCGATACCTAGTTCAATCTCGTTACCGGCAAGTCTCTTTACTCGTTCCGTAACACATCATCCCGCAACTAACTCATTAGTCACAATGCTTGCAAGGCTTATCGTGATGTGCATTACCGAGTGGGCCCAGAGATACCTCTCCGACAATTGGAGTGACAAATCCTAATCTCGAAATACACCAACCCAACAAGTACCTTTGGAGACACCTGTAGAGCACCTTTATAATCACCCATTTACGTTGTGACGTTTGGTAGCACACAAAGTGTTCCTCCGGTAAACGGGAGTTACATAATCTCATAGTCAGAGGAACATGTATAAGTCGTGAAGAAAGCAATAGCAGAATACTAAACGATCGTGTGCTAAGCTAACAGAATGGGTCAGGTCAATCACATCATTCTCCTAATGATGTGATCCCGTTAATCAAATGACAACTCATGTCTATGGCTAGGAAACTTAACCATCTTTGATTCAACGAGCTAGTCAAGTAGAGGCATAATAGTGACACTCTTTTTGTCTATGTATTCACACATGTATCTTCAGCACTCCGGAACAATTGAATAGCAAGCGGGGAATGATTAAGAGATATACCGGAATGAGAAATCATTTGGAACGAGGAAAAGAATACGATCGACACCAAAAGCTTGAATTGAATTCACCGGAGAAGAAAAGAACGAAGAATAATAAACTTGAAGCTCCGTTAGTATCTTCATGGGAAATTATTATGAGGGAGGAATATATGCTTGTAGGAATTGCAATAATATCAAGTTTCCTCTCTATGTGTTGAAAATTTTGAAGTTATGCTTGTTTTGCCTTCCTATGCTAGTTGATTATTGTTCCCATAAGTTGTTTGCTCACAAAATCCCTATGCGTAGGAAGTGGGCTAGACTTAAACGTGCTAGTCATATTCTTCATGATGCTCTCTTTATGTTTCAATTCTTATCTTTTATGTGAGCATCGTTGAAATCATCATGCCTAGCTAGGGGCGTTAAACGTAAGCGCTTGTTGGGAGGCAACCCAATTTTATTTTTGTTCTTTACTTTTTGCTCCTGTTTAGTAATAAATAATTCATCTAGCCTCTGGTTAGATGTGTTTTTATGTTTTAATTAGTGTTTGTGCCAAGTAGAACCTTTGGGAAGACTGGGTGAAGTCTTTGCGATCTTGCTGTAAAAACAGAAACTTTTGCGCTCACGAGATTAGCTGCCATTTTTTATTGGAGAGTGCTTTTAGGTTGATTATTTTTGCAGATGATTAATAGACAAATTCCTCAGGTCCACCAATTTATTTCAGAATTTTTGGAGCTACAGAAGTATTCGAGTGATACAGATTACTACAGACTGTTCTATTTTTGACAGATTCTGTTTTCATTGTGTTGTTTGCTTATTTTGATGAATCTATGAGTAGTATCGGAGGGTATGAACCATAGAGAAGTTGGAATACAGTAGATATTACACCAATATGAATTTAGAATGAGTTCACAACAGTACCTAGGTGGTGATTTATTTTCTTATACTAACGGAGCTTACGAGTTTTCTGTTGTGAAGTTTTCAAGTTTTGGGCAAAGATTCGATGGGCTATGGAATAAGGAGTGGCAAGAGCCTAAGCATGGGGTGCCTTGGGCACCCCAAGATAATATTCAAGGACAACCAAGAGCCTAAGCTTGGGGATGCCCCGGATGGCATCCCCTCTTTCATCTTCGTTCATCGGTAACTTTACTTGAAGCTATATTTTTATTCACCACATGATATGTGTTTTGCTTGGAGCGTCATTTTATTTTCTTTTGTTTTGCTTGCTGTTTGAATAAAATTCCAAGATCTAAAAATTCTTAAATGTTAGAGAGTCTTCACATAGTTACATAATTATTCAACTACTCATTGATCTTCACTTATATCTTTTGGAGTAGTTTGTCATTTGCTCTAGTGCTTCACTTATATCTTCTTAGAGCATGGCGGTAGTTCTATTTTAAAGAAATTGTTGATCTATCATGCTTCACTTATATTATTTTGAGAGTCTTTTAGAACAGCTTGGTAATTTGCTTTGGCTATAAAATTAGTCCTAATATGATGGGCATCCAAGAGGGATATAATAAAACTTTCATATAAAGTGCATTGAATACCATGAGAAGTTTGATACTTGATGATTGTTTTGAGATATGAATATGGTAATATTAGAGTCGTGATAGTTGAGTAATTGTGAATTTGAGAAATACTTGTGTTGGAGTTTGCAAGTCCCGTAGCATGCACGTATGGTAACCGTTGTGTAACAAATTTGAAGCATGAGGTGTTTCTTCGATTGTCCTCATGAGTGGCGGTCGGGGACGAGCGAGATGGTTGATACGTCTCCAACGTATCTATAATTTTTTATTGTTCCATGCTATTATATTATCTGTTTTGGATGTTTAATGGGCTTTACTAAGCACTTTTATATTATTTTTGGGACTAACCTATTAACCGAAGGCCCAGTGCAAATTGCTGTTTTTTTTGCCTATTTCAGTGTTTCGCAGAAAAGGAATATCAAATGGAGTCCAAACGGAATGAAACCTTCGGGAGAGTTATTTTTGGAACAAACGTGATCCAGAGGACATGGAGTGGACGTCAAGAAATAAGCGAGGAGGCCACGAGGCAGGTGATGGGGAATGTAGTAATTTCAAAAAAATTCCTACGCACACACAGAATCATGGTGATGCATAGCAACGAGAGGGGAGAGTGTTGTCCACGTACCCTCGTAGACCGAAAGTGGAAGCTTTAGCACAACACGGTTGATGTAGTCGTACGTCTTGACGATCCGACCAATCAAGTACTGAACGTACGGCACCTCCGAGTTCAGCACACTTTCAGCTCGATGACGTCCCTCGAACTCCGATCCAGCCGAGCTTTGAGGGAGAGTTCTGTCAGCATGACGGCGTGGTGACGATGATGATGTTCTACCGACGCAGGGCTTTGCCTAAGCACCGCTACGATATGACCGACGTGGATTATGGTGGAGGGGGGCACCGCACACGGCTAAGAGATCAAGAGATCAATTGTTGTGTCTCCAAGGGGTGCCCCCTCCCCGTATATAAAGGAGTGGAGGAGGGGGAGGGCCGGCCCTCTCTATGGCGCGCCCTAGGAGGAGTCCTACTCCCACCGGGAGTAGGATTCTCCCCCTTCCAAGTAGTAGGAGTAGGAGTCAAGGAAAGGGGAGAGAGAAGAGAAGGAAGGAGGGGGCGCAGCCCCTCCCCCTAGTCCAATTCGGACTAGGCCTTGGGGGCGCGCAACCTCTCCTCTCTCTTTCCCCTAAAGCCCAATAAGGCCCATATACTCCCCGGCGAATTCCCGTAACTCTCCGGTACTCCAAAAAATACCCGAATCACTCGGAACCTTTGCGATGTCCGAATATAGTCATCCAATATATCGATCTTTACGCCTCGACCATTTCGAGACTCCTCGTCATGTTCCCGATCTCATCCGAGACTCCGAACTACCTTCGGTACATCAAAACACATAAACTCATAATATAACCGTCATCGAACTTTAAGCGTGCGGACCCTACGGGTTTGAGAACAATGTAGACATGACCGAGACACGTCTTCGGTCAATAACCAATAGCGGAACCTTGATGCTCATATTGGCTCCCACATATTCTACGAAGATCTTTATCGGTCAAACCGCATAACAACATATGTTGTTCCCTTTGTCATCGGTATGTTACTTGCCCGAGATTCGATCGTCGGTATCTCAATACCTAGTTCAATCTCGTTACCGGCAAGTCTCTTTACTCGTTCCGTAATACATCATCCCGCAACTAACTCATTAGTTACAATGCTTGCAAGGCTTATAGTGATGTGCATTACTGAGTGGGCCCAGAGATACCTCTCCGACAATCGGAGTGACAAATCCTAATCTCGAAATACGCTAACCCAACAAGTACCTTCGGAGACACCTGTAGAGCACCTTTATAATCACCCAGTTACGTTGTGACGTTTGGTAGCACACAAAGTGTTCCTCCGGTAAACGGGAGTTGCATAATCTCATAGTCAGAGGAACATGTATAAGTCATGAAGAAAGCAATAGCAACATACTAAACGATCGGGTGCTAAGCTAACGGAATGGGTCAAGTCAATCACGTCATTCTCCTAATGAGGTGATCTCGTTAATCAAATGACAACTTATGTCTATGGCTAGGAAGCATAACCATCTTTGATTAATGAGCTAGTCAAGTAGAGGCATACTAGTGACACTCTGTTTGTCTATATATTCACACATGTATTATGTTTCCGGTTAATACAATTCTAGCATGAATAATAAACATTTATCATGATATAAGGAAATAAATAATACTTTATTATTGCCTCTAGGGCATATTTCCTTCACCTTCTTATCTGCCAAGTACTTGGGGCAGTTTCGCTTCCAGTGACCATTTCCTTTGCAGTAGAAGCACTCAGTTTCAAGCTTGGGTCCAGCTTTGGGCTTCTTCACAGTAGCAACAACTTGTTTGTCATTCTTCTTAAAGTTCCTTTCTTTCCATTGCCCTTTTTTTGAAACTAGTGGTCTTGTTAACCATCAACACTTGATGCTCCTTCTTCATTTTTACCTCTGCCGATTTCAGCATCGCGAAGAGCTTGGGAATCGTTTTCATCATCCCTTGCATATTATAGTTCATCACGAAGCCTTAGTAGCTTGGAGGCAGTGACTGAAGAACTCTGTCAATAACACTCTCAACTGGAAGATCAATTCCCAGCTGAGTCAAGTGGTTGTGATACCCTGACATTTTGAATATGTGTTCACTAACAGAACTGTTCTCCTTCATCTTACAACTAAAGAAGTTGGAGACTTCATATCGCTTAGTCTATCATGATATACCAAGTAACTATTAAGTATCAGTCACATATGCATGGTTTAAATACTCGGCCCGCTCTCGCTTTTTGTGCCATGTGCGCAACTGGTCATCTAGTTCTAGTAACAATTAGAAGCAAAGAGAAAATTATCACGCACATGAGCTACTCCATCTAAATCAAATCATTGTATTTATTCTGGAAAAGCAATTTACTACTCCCTCCGTTACTAAATATAAATCTTTTTAGAGAGCCCAATACGGACATTGTTCTTGGAATCGTTCCGATGGTTTTGTGACGAGAACATTGTTCTTGGTGCCTCCTGACATTTAGGGGTTGTGGCAGTGTCCCGGGGAGTTGAGCTCCGAGGTGTTGTCGTCACAATTTTATCGTTGCAGTTCTGGAATACCTGAGTTTCGCCGACATCGAAATCTCTTTTATGAAGTTGTTGGTGAGATCACCTCGACGCCACCCAGTAATGGGGCGGGAGTTCGGGAGTATTGCCATAACTTGTATAATGGATGTTTTTCGAAGGTTGAGGTAAACGATTTTCGAAGGTTTCTTGGTTATGTGTTGACGGATGGATACAGCTGGATCTAGGGATTGCTAGTTTGGGTGATATATTTTGTGTCCCCTGTATCCCCTACACCAGATTGCATAACCAGAAAGTTTCGGGAGTTTATAAGTGGGAATTCAAGTAGCCTTAGGATATCTTTCCGACAGATGCATGATATGAGATTGGGGTTCGACGTCTAGTGGTCCGCCTTTCCACGGTTGATTTTACAGTGGTCTCGTAGTGTCTTAAAGACTCCATGGCTTTGCCGACTCGGGGACGCTTCGTATGTCATGTGCACAGCCTTGTACATGATGGTGCTGTACGATTGAGCCCGTGTGGGCCCCACCGCGAAAACTTCGGACGAAATATCTATCATATGTTTGTTCCGGATTATTTTGCAAGCCAATACTTTGTTTTATTTTGTATTGTGGTATTCGAGTTGCTTCGAATTCATATGTTGATTCCATATCTTTTCCTAAGTGGCTTCTCAACTTATGGAAGTGTGATGATTTACTACGGAATTCATTCGTTCATCTTCGTTCGAATGTTTGTTGTGAAGACTATATGTTGCAATTTCTATCCGTTGATTCTACTTGTCTATTTGTCTATTAAGATGCTAACGGATGTCACCCTCTTCAGGATGGCTCCGCCAATGCGTCAGAATCCGGATCGCAATGAAGGGAGTCAAGCGAACCCTCCGCCACCACCTCCACCTCCGGAGGCATGGCAGGCTATCATGGCAGCCACCAACGCCAATGCTCAGATGATTTTGCAACTCTTGCAAGAACGTACTGAAGGGCAAGGCAATCAAGGTCAAGGCAACAATCAGTTTCACTTTGCCACTCTCAACCAGTTTCTCGCAAATCAGCCCAAGTCTTTCAGCTACTGTGCCGAGGCCACGGATGCCGATGATTGGCTCGTGGACATCAACAAGCATTTTGAATGTAGCAATGTCAGGCCTGAGGACTATGTCAAGTTCGCTTCTTTCCAGCTCAAGGACCAAGCTGCTGATTGGTATCAACAATACAAAGATTCCAGAGGAGGTCGTGTGATCACTTGGACTGACTTCTGTCGGGACTTCAAAGCGCACCACATTCCACAAAGTGTTGTTGAGAGCAAGCGTGAGGAGTTCCGCAATCTCAAGCAAGGCAACATGTCTGTGTATCAATACAACATTCAGTTTCAGAAACTTGCTCGCTTCGCTAAACAAGACGTTCCTGATGAGAAGAGCATGATCTATCACTTCAGAGGTGGCCTTAAAGAGGATCTGCAGTTAGCTCTCGTTCTTGTTGAGCCTACTCAGTTTGATCAATTCTATAACACGGCACTGAAGCAAGAGGCTGCTCAGCTCAAGTGTGAGGCTTCTAAGAAGAGAGTCAGAGACGCAGTTCAGTCTTATTCTTCCTCCCTTGTGACAGCTAAGCAACAGAAGTTCTGGTTGCCTCCTCCTCCTCCTCCGTTTCGTCAGCTTTATCAGCAGAAGAACAAAGGTGGCCATGGTTCTTCCAACTCTTCCAACTCTGGCTATCAGAACAAGTCTTAGAATCAAGCTCCAAAGTCCAATGCTCCTTATCACCATCCACTCTCAGAGGTGACTTGCAAGAAATGTCAGCAGAAAGGTCACTATGCTAACAAGTGCTTCAACCAAAGGTGCCTTCCTCCTCCTCCTCCAGTCAGATCTTCTAGCAATGCAGTGGTCAAGCATAATCCAAAGTCTGCAAAGGTGAACATGATGAATGCAGCTCAAGCGGAGGAATCTACTGATGTGATAATGGGTAAGCTCTCAGTTAATGATATTCCTGCAAAAGTTCTTTTTGATACTGGTGCATCGCTTTCTTTCATTTCAAGACCTTTTGTTGCCAAGCATGATTTCGTGATGGAAAACATCCCTATCCCGTTGAAGGTTGTGTCTCCGGGCAAGCAAATGACATCTAATAATTGTGTCCCGGATGTTTCCATCAAGATGGGCGACTATAAATTTCTGTCTAAACCAGTTGTTCTTGGTGACTCGGATATTGATCTAATTCTCGGGATGGACTGGCTTTCTAAGCACAAGGCTCAACTTGATTGTGCTGCCAGGGAAATTCAATTGACACACTCTTCTGAGGATGTGATTATTTTTGCCGCTCGCGATGAAACCATTCGGTTTTTCTCTCTCAATGAGAAGGGCGAATTGAATGCCATCTCTCAGATTCCAGTCCTTTGCGAGTATCAAGATGTCTTTCCAGAAGAGCTTCTGGGTATGCCTCCTCATCGGCCAGTTGAGTTCGTTATCGAACTAGAGCCTAGCACTGAA
This sequence comes from Triticum aestivum, assembly GCF_018294505.1. Taxonomy (NCBI): domain Eukaryota; kingdom Viridiplantae; phylum Streptophyta; class Magnoliopsida; order Poales; family Poaceae; genus Triticum; species Triticum aestivum. The sequence continues at coordinate 78,640,148 of NC_057808.1, read as the reverse complement.
CCTGTTTGCAAGCGTCCATACAAGCTTGGACCCAACGAGCTGAAGGAATTGAAGAAACAGCTCGATGAACAAGAGCGTCTGGGTTTGATCAGACCGAGTTCTTCTCCATGGGGTTGTGGTGTTCTTTTTGTCAAGAAGAAGGATGGCACGGACCGACTTTGTGTCGACTACCGTCCATTGAACAAGAAGACAATCAAGAACAAGTATGCACTTCCCAACATCAATGAGCTATTTGAGCAACTCAAAGGTGCTAAAGTATTCTCGAAGCTTGACCTTCGTATGGGTTATCATCAGATTCGCATTCGTGAAGAAGATATTCCCAAGACAGCATTCAGAACAAGCTTTGGTTCTTATGAATATACTGTCGTGTCTTTCGGCCTTGTCAATGCTCCTCCAGTGTTCTCTCGGATGATGAATTTCATCTTCAACCCCTATACCAATGAATTCGTCCTGGTGTATCTCGATGATATCTTGGTCTTCTCCAAGAATAAGCAGGATCATGCCAAACATTTGCGATTGGTGCTCGACAAGCTCAGAGAGTATCAATTCTATGCGAAGTTCTCTAAATGTGAGTTTTGGCTCGATGAAGTTCTTTTCCTTGGTCACATCATCTCTGCCAAGGGCATCGCTGTTAACCCCGAGAAGGTGTCCGCAGTTGTGAATTGGGAACCTCCTCAAAATGTCAAGCAGCTTCGCAGTTTTCTTGGTCTTGCAAGCTATTGCCGAAGATTCGTTGAGAATTTCTCCAAGATTGCAAAGCCTCTTTCCAACCTCCTTCAGAAGCATGTGAAGTATGTCTGGTCTCCTGAGTGTGACGTTGCTTTCAACACTCTCAAAGAGAAACTAGTCACAGCTCCTGTCTTGACTCCTCCTGATGAATCCAAGCCGTATGAAGTTTTCTGTGATGCTTCTCTCCAAGGTCTCGGTGCTGTGTTAATGCAAGAGAAGAAAGTTGTGGCCTATACCTCTCGTCAGTTGAAGCCCAACGAGAAGAACTACCCCACTCACGATCTTGAGTTGGCGGCAGTTGTCCATGCATTAATAACGTGGAGACATCTCTTGTTGGGAAGACAAGTGGACATTTTCACCGATCACAAGAGTCTCAAGTATATCTTCACTCAGCCCAACCTCAACCTCAGGCAGACTCGATGGGTCGAAATGATTCAAGAGTACAATCCGAGTATTGAATATACTCCAGGCAAGGCCAATGTCATTGCAGATGCTTTAAGCAGGAAGGCTTATTGCAACAGCTTAATTCTCAAGCCTTTCCAACCGGATCTTTGTGAAGCTTTCCGCAAGCTGAATCTCCAAGTTGTTCCTCAAGGCTTTCTTGCCAACCTCATAGTATCTCCTACTTTGGAAGATCAAATTCGTGAGGCACAACTCCTTGATGCCATGGTGAAGAAGGTGAAACGTGGTATCGACAAGGGTCTTTCCAAATACAAGTGCTATCGCATTGATGACAGAGACACTTTATTCTTCGAGGACCGGATTGTGGTTCCTAAAGGTGATCTAAGGAAAGTCATAATGAACGAGGCGCACAATTCTCTCCTTTCCATTCATCCTGGAAGTACGAAGATGTATCATGACCTCAAGCAGTCGTATTGGTGGACTCGAATGAAGCGAGAAATTGCTCAATTCGTGAATGAATGTGATGTCTGCCGAAGAGTGAAAGCAGAACACCAACGACCAGCTGGTCTCCTCCAACCTCTTGCTATCCCAGAATGGAAGTTTGATCATATCGAAATGGACTTCGTGACTGGTTTTCCCAAGTCCAAGCGCGGAAATGATGCTATCTTCGTTGTCATTGACAAGCTTTCTAAAGTGGCTCATTTCCTTCCAATCAAAGAATCCATCACAGCAGCTCAGCTGGCAGAGCTTTACACCTCCAGAATTGTCTCCTTGCACGGCATTCCACAATTGATTTCTTCAGATCGTGGAAGCATCTTCACCTCTAAGTTCTGGGACTCCTTCCAGAAGGCCATGGGCACAAACATTCGCTTCAGCACAGCTTTCCATCCTCAAACTAGTGGCCAAGTCGAGCGAGTCAATCAAATTCTTGAAGATATGCTCAGGGCTTGTGTCATTTCCTTTGGCATGAAATGGGAAGATTGTCTTCCATATGCTGAATTCTCCTACAACAACAGCTTCCAAGCGAGTTCGGGCAAGGCCCCATTCGAGATTCTCTATGGCAGAAAGTGCCGTACTCCTCTCAATTGGTCAGAGACTGGTGAACGCCAACTTCTTGGCAATGACTTAATCACTGAAGCTGAAGAAATGTGTAAAGTCATCCGTGATAATCTCAAAGCCGCGCAATCGCGCCAGAAGAGTTACTATGATAGTAAGCACCGTGATTTGGCTTTCGAGATCGGAGACCATGTCTACCTCCGCGTCTCTCCAATGAAAGGCACTCGTCGCTTCGGTATCAAAGGGAAGCTTGCCCCTAGATACGTGGGTCCTTTCAAGATCATTGGCAAAAGAGGCGACCTCGCCTATCAACTTGAGCTTCCTTCCAACTTCGCGAACGTGCACGATGTGTTCCACGTGTCACAGCTCCGCAAGTGCTTCAAGACGCCTGAGCGCACTATCAACTTCGAAGAGATTGACCTCCAAGAAGATTTGTCTTATCATGAGCACCCCGTTGCTATTCTTGAAGAAACTGAGCGCAAGACTCGCAACAAGTCAATCAAATTCCTGAAAGTGAAGTGGTCGCACCATTCCGACCGGGAAGCCACCTGGGAACGCGAGGACCATCTCCGTTCCGAATATCCGGAGTTCTTTCAGTCCTAGATCTCGGGACGAGATCCTCTCGTAGTGGTGGAGTGTTGTAACACCCCGCATGTAACTTGCCATATTTGTAACTCCGACTCTTGCCATTTCCGGCTATGTGTTATGATATTCCCTCCGTTGTCGGGTTTTGTCTTTCGTTTTGTATTTTGTCATGTCATGCATTTTCATATCATGTCATCATGTGCATTGCATTTGCATACGTGTTCGTCTCATGCATCCGAGCATTTTCCCCGTTGTCCGTTTTGCAATCCGGCGCTCCTATCTCCTCCGGTGCACCCCTCTTGTTTTCTTTCGTGTGCGGGTGTCAAACTTTCTCGGAATGGACCGAGGCTTGTCAAGTGGCCTCAATATACCACCCGGAGACCACCGGTCAAGTTTCGTTCCATTTGGAGGTCGTTTGGTACTCCAACGGTTAACCGGGCATCCGCAAAGTCCATTTGAGTGTCCAGCAAAAACCCCCTCTAAAACCAGCCCAAAACCCACCAAACTCTCTTCCATGCCCTAGGTCGTTCGATCACGATCGTGTGGGCGAAAACCGCACCTCATTTGGAGCCTCCTAGCTCCCTCTACCTATTTATTTGCATCTCCCCCGAAAACGAATCACAGATCAAACCCTAAAAAAATTCCTCTCCGCGACCGGACGCGTCCACTCCGCACCGGACGGATCACGCCGCCGCGTCCAGCCAGTGGCGCGCTGCCACGTGGCCGGCCCGTACGCCGCCGCCGCCGCGGCCCGGGCAGCCCGCCGCGGGCCCTCCAGGCCCGCCTCCTCCCGCGCCCCGCGCCTGCCGCCTCCTCCGCGTCCGCGCCGCCGCCGCCTTGCTCGCCGCCGCCCGCTCCGCGCATCGCCCCGCCACTGGTCACCGCCGCCGGCGCCCCTCCTCCGGCCACCCGAGGTCACCGCCCGAGGCCCCGCGCCTCCTCCCTCCACCGAGCTCGCCCTCCGGCCAGCGCAGCCTCCCCGTCCCTCCTCTCCGGCGAAGTCGCGCCGCCGCCATCGAGGGCCCGTTGCTCGATCCGATCTGGATCCCTCGGTGAGCGTTGACCCGAGCCCCCTCTGTTTTGTTCTAAGTTTTGGATTTTTACAACAATATGCCCCTGTTCCCGATGTCATAACTCGTTGCATGTAGCTCCGATTCGCGCGTGTAATATTTCAAATTGTTCTTCTCGTGATACTCTTCATTTTGTTCAATTGCACCATGTTCATTAGAGATCATCTTGATGCCCAAATCTCTGTTGGAAGAGGGCTAGTTGCTGTTATTCTCTGGTTCTTATCAGAACTTGGAGATTTGTTATTTTTTGTATCATTTAACGCATCTTTTGGGCATGAGCTCTACATGTGTTTTGAAGTATGCCATGTCATCTTTCCAGTGGTGTAGTCCATGTATTTTTGTGATCTCTGTGGTGACTAGCACAAGCATGCAAAGTAGGCCCCGTAATATTTCTGATTTCAGGGACTTAGTGATTTCTCTAAGTCCTCGTCTGCTGTTATTTTGTTGCCATGTAAACTTGATGCTACAGAGAGATCCATGCATATTTTGGAGATGTTCAGTAAGGATGTTTTGTAGCTATAGTTGTAATTGATCCATTCCTGCAATTGTTTGCAATTATGGAGTGCCATAGCATGACTCAATCTTGCTCTACTTTTGCTATAAAATATTTCTGGCAGATTCTTAACATGATATGCAATTTTGCCAAGCTTATTGTAGTTGATCCATACATGCTATGCTTTGTTCTTGCCATGGATAGCTTCATAAACATGCCATCTTGCTGTAGGTATGCTTGGTTTGTCATGCATTGCTCTGTAGTGAGTGCATCAAGCTCACAAAGAGGCCTACATATTATTATTTCTGCCATGCTCTGTTTTCTGCTAAGTCTGAAACCTGATAACGAAACTTGCTATGTTTACATGCTTGCCATCATATCTTCTGGTCCTTTTTGGCTTATGGTCAGTAAGGGACTTTTGTCATGTGCATTTAGTAGAACACTGCCATGCCTTGTTTTGCTATGTTAAGTTCCTGTAGCATGTTGATTTCGTGCTCTGAACATTGCTACCTGATGCTGTTTTCTGCCATGTCCAGTTTTTCACCAAGTCTGTGATCCTGTTATCTTTTGCACTTTTGCCATGCTTGTTTGAGCTTGATATGTTGTGAACTAGCCGTAGCTCAGTGTTCATCTTTTGTCAAGCATCTCCTGTAGATTACTTCCATGTGCTTTGTTGCTATGTTGGGGTGCTGTAGCATTGTTGCTTGTTGCATTTTAAGTGCTATCATGCTGTTTAATCGCAGATTCGTGTCATTCTTGTTTTGCTTGCCATTTGCAAACCGTGCATCCGTTTCCGGTGATCTTTATATCGATTTCGACCGAAATCATCTCATCTTTCCAGTGGCATGCTTGGTTTGCCAAGTTACTGCCATGTTCATCATTTTCCTTCCGGAGCACGCATATGCATCGCATATCATATCTTGCATATCATACATGTTTTGCATCATGTTGCTTGTGCATTTCTCGTGTTGATTGTGGTTCCGTTTGTTTGTGTTCTTGTCTTGGGTAGAGCCGGGAGACGAGTTCGTGAACGAGGAACCTGTTGAGTACGCTTACGAGGATCAAGCTTTCGACAACTCTGAGAACCTTGCAGGCAAGATGACCACCCCTCGAAATCACTTCTATCTTTGCTTTGCTAGTTGTTCGCTCTATTGCCATGCTCCGCTACCTATCACTTGCTATATCATGTCTCCCATTTTGCCATGTCAGCCTCTAACCATCCTTTCCTAGCAAACCGTTGTTTGGCTAAGTTACCGCTTTTGCTCAGCCCCTCTTATAGCGTTGCTAGTTGCAGGTGAAGTTGAAGTTTGTTCCATGTCGGAACATGGATATGTTGGGATATCACAATATCTCTTATTTAATTAATGCATCTATATATTTGGTAAAGGGTGGAAGGCTCGGCCTTATGCCTGGTGTTTTGTTCCACTCTTGCCGCCCTAGTTACTGTTATACCGGGATTATGTTCCTTGAGTTTGCGTTCCTTACGCGGTCGGGTGATTTATGGGACCCCCTTGACAGTTCGCCTTGAATAAAACTCCTCCAGCAAGGCCCAACTTTGGTTTTACCATTTGCCGCCTAAGCCTTTTCCCCCGGGTTTTCGCGAGCCCGAGGGTCATCTTTATTTAAACCCCCGGGCCAGTGTTCCTCTGAGTGCTGGTCCAAACTAGAGCCACTTGCAGCGCCACCTTGGGGAAACTCGAGGATTGGTTTTAGCTGTACGTAGTGTTCATCCGGTGTGCCCTGAGAACGAGATATGTGCAGCTCCTATCGGGATTTGTTGGCACATTCGGGCGGCTTTGCTGGTCTTGTTTTACCATTGTCGAAATGTCTTGTAAACCGGGATTCCGAGACTGATCGGGTCTTTCCGGGAGAAGGTTTATCCTTCGTTGACCGTGAGAGCTTATGATGGGCTAAGTTGGGACACCCCTGCAGGGTATTATCTTTCGAAAGCCGTGCCCGCGGTTATGAGGCAGATGGGAATTTGTTAATGTCCGGTTGTAGAGAACTTGTCACTTGACCCAATTAAAATACATCAACTGCGTGTGTAGCCGTGATGGTCTCTTCTCGGCGGAGTCCGGGAAGTGAACACTGTCTGAGTTATGTATGACGTAAGTAGGTGTTCAGGATCACTTCTTGGTCATTGCTAGATGACGTCCGTTCCGTTGCTTCTCTTCTCGCTCTCATTTGCGCAAGTTAGCCACCATATATGCTTTTGCCGCTGCAGCTCCACCTCATTACACCATCCTTTCCTATAAGCTTAAATAGTCTTGATCTCGCGGGTGTGAGATTGCTGAGTCCCCGTGACTCACAGATTCTACCAAAACAGTTGCAGGTGCCGACGATGCCAGTGCAGATGATGGCGTCGATCTCAAGTGGGAGTTCGACGAGGAACGTGGTCGTTACTATGTGTCTTTTCCTGATGATCAGTAGTGGAGCCCAGTTGGGACGATCGGGGATCTAGCATTTGGGGTTGTCTTATTTTCATCTGGATTTTGACCGTAGTCGGTCTATATGTTTGTATTTTGGATGATGTATGAATAATATTTATGTATTATGTGAAGTGGCGATTGTAAGCCAACTCTTTATCCCATTCTTGATCATTACATGGGATTGTGTGAAGATGACCCTTCTTGCGACAAAACCACTATGCGGTTATGCCTCTAAGTCGTGCCTCGACACGTGGGAGATATAGCCGCATCGTGGGCGTTACAAGCAGTAAATGAAAATGTTTCCTGCAATAGATTGTCAACTTTTCATTATCATGTACATAGCATTTTTCTTCAAGTTTCTGAGATCATTATTTGCTATTTCGATCTCACATTTAGAATGAGTTCTTCTTGTGTCATTGTGAGTAGATCAATTTCAGTTATTGTTCTTGGCTTGCTTCCCATCTGCAATTTTGAAAAAGTAAATGTCAATATTTGCAAAAATATGAACAATAAACTCTTGTGACATTGTGCTTACTGTAATTTGGCAGAATGCCCCAAATTGCTTCTGGTTAATTTCTGTGTTCTTAGATTGTATTTTGCTGTAATTATTTTATAGTAATTCATGTGTATTTAGACTGTAAATTTTCTTGTAAAGCACTATAATTCATGTGTACCTTCACTGTACTTTACTTTCAGAGTAATTCCTTAGAATGTATAGTGTAATTCCAGAGCTTTAGTCACTGTAAATCCTTGGTGTTCACATTGTAATTTCCTGTGATTTTTCATTGTTGTCATTCCTTGGTGTTTGCACTGCAATTTCCACTGATTTACTCAGTGAATTTTCTCTGATGTGTCTAAAATGTTGTCTTTGTGCCTACTTCATTGTTGTCATTCCTGCAGTGTGCTCTTTCAGTTTGATTTCAATGTAATATTTTACAGTGTAATTTACGGAATAGTCACTGTAAAAATTGTAGGTATTACAGTGCAATACCTAAGATTATTTTAGGGAATTACACTCTGTAAATACCCCATTTTTTACATCGTATATACTGTAGGGAGCTCCTCTGATTTTTTCACTGCATATCCCACATTTATTATAGTCCATGCTTCATCTCTAATTTCCTGAATTTCTGATAATGTAAATTGATGCCACATTACACTGTAATGCAGCACATATTTTCATGTGTACTTACCAAACGCCCTTATTTTCATGTGTATTTAGAATGCATTTTAACTCAGTATTTCCTGTTTGGTTCACTGTTTTTACCCTGATCTAAATAAATTTCAGTGTTGCTTTCAGTCAGTTAGAACCTAATGGTTCCAATTTTTCTTCACTTGATTCTTTGATGTTTTCTGCAGACAAGTTCACGTAAAAGGTGTTTGTACATTATAAGGGAGAGCAAAAAAGAGTAGGAGAGTGTTGGTGTTTTGTGATCCAGGAGGGCCTAGTTGGTTGCGTAGTTGAGCAGAAATGAATCGGGTTATGTTTTGGTTCGGTGAGAACCGGGTAAGAATTTTTAGTCCGGCCGTTTTGTTGAACATACAAACATACAAGTATCTGTATCAGCTGTGTTTGGACATACAGGTGTCATCTCTTTAGTTGTCAGAAAGTTTGAATGAAAGTCAATTGAAAATCAGTCGAATATTAAATAGACAGTCCCAAGAGAATCAAACGATTAACACAAAACATTCTACTTCAACGGAGAGTTTTACAAAGTAACTATAAATAAATGACCGACATGAATGAAACAGGGAAACAAAGTAACTATAGATGACCGAGAAGAACAGCATGACTATGCATCCCCCGGGACGATCCAGAAGGGTTTCCGCACACCCAACACATTTTCAAACTGCTTGACAATTTCCGACGAGCCGTCTTGGAGGCCAAGAACATGCAGATCACTATTCTTTTCGCTCAAGCTATTCACCCAGTAGACGCAGTTTGGCTTGAGCCCACATCCGCTGGCAGAGCAGGACGCTGCAAAATAGGAGCCACTGAGGAGGAAAGCCCGATTCCCGATGCAGTCCGTCTTGCGCCAGGCCGGCGGCTCCGAGAAATCCATCCGATAGACGCGGAGTTCCCCTGGTTGGTCGACGCACATTCCGTGGAAGGCGATATGGACGAGGAAGAGGTCGTTGCAGGACTCGACGACGTACGTGGCCGTAATGCCGAACGGGACCTCGATGAAGGGCACGGCGATGGCGCCCAGCCGCGCCTCCGGCTCCTCCGAGGCGTCGTTGGTGTGGAAGTCCAGCGTGCCGAGAGAGTCGTTGGACTCGCAGAAGAAGAACCTCCCATTGACGGGGGCAACGTCGACGAAGTGTCTCTTTATATTGATGGGGGGAGAGCCCGGGAGCGGGAGGTCGAAGCAGCCAATGTCGTAGCCGTGGCGCGAGCACCGGAGATCCTGGCCGACGCGGCAGAACCACATCACCGGGCTCGCATGGTCGAAGACTAGGACTCTGCAGCCAGGCGCTACCACGACGTTGGACAAGACGCACCTGCACGTCCACGGGACCTCGTCGTCCTTGAGAGCCGGAAGCTCGATTCTTGATCTGTCCTTGACGTTCAGCAGATACGTCCTTGTATCGTCCGACGAGGAATCGGAGGAGCCCAGGACCAATACCCAGCCCTGCGGCGTTGCCAAGAATGCCTTGTTGCTCGACACGAACGGAGTGACATCTTCAAGCTTCTGGTCCAGCAAGGTGAAGACCTTGTACGACGACCGATCTAAATCTGGCGGCGGCTCAAGCACCAGCAGCGGGAAAGCCGCGGACACGTTGGACTCCTCGGCCAGATCCATCGCTGACAACAGGGGCGTAGACAAGTCCAAGTCAGCCATAGCCTGGGTCGATCGTAAGGCTAGATCGCTTCGTTTACTGGTTGACGACGACAAGCGGCACGAGGCTCTGCAACCACGGATCTGTCGAAAACAGGGCGTCGCGTGACGTATATGTTAGAGTAGTCATTATGGTCTACGACTTCTAGTCCAAGTCAGTTTTGTACCCCTACCCCAAGTCGGTTTGTACCCTTTTTGTGACGCCCCCGATTTGACCGTACACTAATCATGCACGCAAATGTGTACGATCAAGATCAGGGACTCACGGGAAGATATCACAACACAACTCTACAACATAAATAAGTCATACAAGCATCATAATACAAGCCAGGGGCCTCGAGGGCTCGAATACAAGTGCTCGATCACAGACGAGTCAGCGGAAGCAACAATATCTGAGTACAGACATAAGTTAAACAAGTTTGCCTTAAGAAGGCTAGCACAAACTGGGATACAGATCGAAAGAGGCGCAGGCCTCCTGCCTGGGATCCTCCTAACTACTCCTGGTCGTCGTCAGCGGGCTGCACGTAGTAGTAGGCACCTCCAGTGTCGTAGGTGTCATCGTCGATGGTGGCGTCTGGCTCCTGAACTCCAGCATCTGGTTGCGACAACCAGGTGGAAAGGAAAGGGGGAAAAGAGGGAGAGAAGCAACCGTGAGTACTCATCCAAAGTACTCGCAAGCAAGGAGCTACACTACATATGCATGGGTATATGTGTAAAGGGCCATATCAGTGGACTGAACTGCAGAATGCCAGAATAAGAGGGGGGATAGCTAATCCTGTCGAAGACTACGCTTCTGGCCATCTCCATCTTGCAGCATGTAGAAGAGAGTAGATTGAAGTCCTCCAAGTAGCATCGCATAGCATAATCCTACCCGGCGATCCCCTCCTCGTCGCCCTGTTAGAGAGCGATCACCGGGTTGTATCTGGCACTTGGAAGGGTGTATTTTATTCAGTATCCAGTTCTAGTTGTCATAAGGTCAAGGTACAACTCCGGGTCGTCCTTTTACCGAGGGACACGGCTATTCGAATAGATAAACTTCCCTGCAGGGGTGCACCACATAACCCAACACGCTCGATCCCATTTGGCCGGACACACTTTTCTGGGTCATGCCCGGCCTCGTAAGATCAACGCGTCGCAGCCCCACCTAAGCACAACAGAGCGGTCAGCACGCCGGTCTAATCCTAAGCGCGCAGGGGTCTGGGCCCATCGCCCTATGCACACCTGCACGTTGCGTACGCGGCCGGAAGCAGACCTAGCCTAGTGGCGTTCCAGTCCAATCCGGCGCGCGCCACTCAGTCGCTGACGTCAAGAAGGCTTCGGCTGATACCACGACGCCGGGATACCCATAACTACTCCCGCGTAGATGGTTAGTGCGTATAGACCAAATGGCCAGACTCAGATCAAATACCAAGAACTCGTTAAGCGTGTTATGTATCCGCGAACGCCGACCAGGGCCAGGCCCACCTCTCTCCTAGGTGGTCTCGACCTGCCCTGTCGCTCCGCCACAAGTAACAGTCGGGGGCCGTCAGGAACCCAGGCCCACCTCTACCGGGGTGGAGCCACCTGTCCTTTCAGCCCCCTCATCAGCATCACTTGCGGGTACTCAACGAGCCGACCCGACTTTAGTCATCGCATGTGTCATGTATATAAAGTATATAGTATATACCCGTGATCACCTCCCGAAGTGATCACGGCCCAGTAGTATAGCATGGCAGACGGACAAGAGTGTAGGGCCACTGATGGAACACTAGCATCCTATACTAAGCAGTAGGATTGCAGGTAAAGGTATCAACAGTAGAAGCAAGGGCAGGCTATGCATCAGTATAGGATTAACGGAAAACAGTAACATGCTACACTACTCTAATGCAAGCAGTATAGAGAAGAATAGGCGATATCTGGTGATCAAGAGGGGGGCTTGCCTGGTTGCTCAGACAAGAGAGAGGGGTCGTCGGTGACGTAGTCGACCACAGGGGCATCAGCATCGTCACGGGGTCTACCGAAGAGAAGAGGGGGGAAGAAACAGTAAATACATAGCAAGCAAGTGCATAACAGGACAACAGGCAGAGCTAGACGTGTTCTAACGCGGTATGAGGTGATACCGGTGAAGTGGGGAGACATCCGGGAAAGTATCCCCGGTGTTTCACGTTTTCGGACAGATGAACCGGAGGTGAAATGTTGCAGGTTCACTATGCTAGGGATGTGTGGCGGACGAACGGATCACGTATTTGGATTCGTCTCGTCGATCTGAGCAACTTTGATGTAGAAAGTTTTTCGATCCGAGCTACGGTTTAATTCCTATGATTTTCCAAAGTTTTAAAGACATTCTGCAATTTAAATTTAAAACGAAAATAAGTTTACTGCATCAGCATGACGTCATCATGACATCAGCAGGGTCAACAGTCAACTCTGACCGGGTTGACTGGTCAAAGGGGCAGTGGGGCCCAATTGTCATTGTCCAGTTTAATTAAGCAGGTTTAATTGTCATGATTAATTAAGTTAAATAACTCGTTAATTAATTAATTAATATTTAATTATTTTAACTAATTTTAATTCCGTTTTCTTTTTTTAACTACTGGAGCGTGGGCCCCATCTGTCATAGGCCCAGTGGCTTAGCGGGCGCATGGGTGCGGGCGTGTGCACCCGAAGAGGGGCGAACCCGGGCATGGGGGAGGCCATGGCCTCGACGAGGCAGCAGAGGCACCGGCGCGGCGCGGCCTAGGGCCTGGCGCGTGGCCAGGGGGCGCGCCCGGAGCAGACAGTGGGGAGCTGTGCGCGCGACGAGGCGGGCTCGGTCGGAGCGTGGGGCGGCAGCAGGCCGGGGCACGCGGGGCGCGCGGGCGAGGTGCGGGCGTGAGGGACAGAGGGGAGAGGAGCGGACGGGGGCGCTCACAGGGAGCTGCAGGGGGCGGCAGTGGGCTCGAGGCGGAGGACGGGGACGCGCGCCGGTGGGGAGGAGGCGGCGACAGACGTAGGCGACGGCGGCCGGCGAGGTCCAGCGGTGGACGGCGACAGGGGGGTCCGGGCGATCCGGCGGCAGCGGCGTCCAGGCGGCCGGGCGGCGGCGGATCCAGGGGCGAGAAGGCGAGGCGGCGAGGAGGAGGACGTCCGGCGGCGGGGAGAGCGACGGGAGGTGCGGGGCGAGCTCCGGCGACGCAGTCCCAGCGGCGGGGACGGGCGCCGGTGTTGGGGGCCGGCCCGATCTAGTTCCGGATCGGGGGGGATGGGATCGAGTGGAGGGGGTTAGGGTTTAGGTGACCCTGGGAGGGTTATGGGGACTGGGGTGGGCCGGCCGGTGGCCAGCTGGGCCGAGGCCCAGCGGGGAGGGGGGTTGTTTTTTTGTTTTTCTCTTTTCTTTTTGTAATTTCTTTTTCTTTTTTGTTTGTTTTAGTTTTAGTTCTTTTTCCTTTTCTGTTTTATTTTAGTTACACTTTATTCTTAGTTCAGTAAAATATGACAATAGCTCCAAATTAGTGTTCCAAAACAAACCACTACCCTAAAAGTTTTACCTCAAGATAAAATAGTTTATGATTTTATAAAATATCAAAGGCATTTATTTAATAGTTTTACCTACTGTTTTAATCATTTAAGTGCATTTAAACTTTTTATAAAAATGTTGTTTCTTCACCATAACTACCTACGCAATATTTGTCATGATCCGAACATTTTAGTTTTAACATCTGAAAACTTTTGTTGTTTGCTTTTATTTAAATTTTGAATTTGTTTCGCTTCTGAACCATCGAGAGTTTATCAACAGTAACGGGGTGACGTGGCATCGTTAACGAGGGATTACTGTAGCTTAATTATCCGGGCGTCACAATTCTCCTCCACTACAAGAAATCTCGTCCCGAGATTTAGGAGGTGGGGTAAGGGGGAAAGTTCTGGTTACGAAATTATAACGGATCTTCTCGAAGAAGTTAATCCCTTTCATTGATGTCTTCAATTCTTTATTCCTATGCATCATGATGATGTTGTCGTCCTTTCTTCGGGGAACTCCATCGTACTTACGAATAGGTAAGGGGCAGCTCTTCAACGATAGGATGTTATAAGGGAAAATCATCTGGGGGGTATCCCAAGAATGAACATATGAGTATCTCTCGAGTTGAACAAATGAAACACATCGAGAGCAGAGTAGGACAGTGCAATAAGAAGTTTCGAGCGGATAGGCAATCGTTCATTGCCTGAAACAGAGTGAAAAGGGGTTCAGAGCAACGGGAATAAGTATTGTGTCCGATACCAGAATTGATCACTTGGGACGGTGGCCCGTGAATTACATACGAGGCCACGCGCGATGAATAAATTTGGGAACAGGGGGTGCACAGGAGAGTCAGGTTTCGATCCTGTGGAACTGTGGGTTATGGGCCCACCATGTGGGTTAAAAGTAGGAAGGGCGGTGATATCTTGCACGATCATGATAGCAAGGCATGGCAGAGGGTAGCCTGTCAGTTATATGTCAGCAACATCGTCGGTACCAAGGGCGAGGGACGAAGAGAACCATTTTCCTGCTCGTTGAAACGAGGCGGACCATTAGGCAAAGTTCTCGCCCATCGGTGGTTACCGAAATGTCACCAACAATAATAACAGGGTCTTACTGACAGAGTTGTACACCGAGGTGTTTACATAAGCAGGAGAATATTACTGCTTAGATCATATAGTTCACCAGAAAGGTTAAACCACACAATGGAAAGGAAAATATGATTATCAGATTAAACAGAAGAATGGAAAGGAAAATGTGTTTAAACACATATTTCAAGGTTATATCCTTCCCAAGGACAAGCTGAGCATGATATTCATGACAGGATATAATGTAGAAAACTCTTTAGGTAGGGGAGAGAAATTTCATGGCATTACCCATACAACGGTGTTTGGATAATTGAGCAGGAAACATTTAGCATTGGGCTTCAAATGTTCCTGTTGAAAATCGGAGTACCATAGACATGCTTCGAGATAGCATTGACATGGTCAACAGGTGAAGATCAGACTTTGGAAACAAAAAGGATCCATCAGGAACAACTTATAGAATAAGTCTTACAATTTTCTCATGGAAGAATAGCTAACCTTGCTAAAAGGGAAAACTTATAACAATAGGTCCTCCCGCCAGGTGTGCTGGGTATCATCACCTTACCGGGTCATAAATAGGCCAATGTTATAACTCTTGGAAATATGTTCCAACCATCATATCTGACCGAGATTCAGATCTGATTGGTGTCAGGATAACTCAGACTCAGGATGCCTGAGAAGAAAGGTGCAACACAAATTGTCGAAACGACATCGGAGATTCTCGGGAGATGAACTATGGAAGCGAGTTCCGGACAAGGGTTCATCATTACATCAAGGAGAGGTGAGGAGGTGACTGATTGACTCAGCGACAATCCATTGAGATTTCCAAAAGATGGATTTCCATCACTATGTGAACAAGGAGATAACATTAGCTAGATCGAATGACTTAATGATGTATGCTCGAGGAAAACATACACAGTTAAACATTGGTTGAAATGTGCACCCGAAATATGGGCTAGGTAGCACAATCAATGTCCGAATGATGATTCATTAAGCCATAGGCGTAGAATGAAACTATAGACCAATAACTTCAAAGCAATAGGGTTGCTAGAAGTTTAGAATTTACACATCACAGACCATTGGTCGGTATTCCTTTTAGAAACAACACGGGGGCCAAGAAAGAATGGTGATGGGGAGAAGTATCACTGTACCAAGATGTCATACGAGGTGGTGAAATTCTTACGACATACTTGACATAAAAGATGGTAATACTCCAAGGTAGAACATATCATAAGCTAGATAGCAAGGAAATCAAGGTACAACACAAAACACGAACAAGTTTGTGTTGAATGGAAGGCGATAAAATGGTCGATGATAAAACAAATCATCGAGGGCAAGGATGGTATTCCTCATCCAGAATTCGATAGATATCTTGGAAGAGCTCAGAATGTTGATGATGTTCACGACACATTTGTAGCGAGAATTTATGAAGAGGTAATCGATCGGCGATGACATCAAGTCAAAGGAATGATGAAGCGAAAAGTTATTGGAACCAGGGGTACGACACAAACTCGAAATCAAGCTTGCTGTTCAAGGCGAAATGATATGACGAGGAAAATCGACGTAAGCTTAGCTCAGTGTCGAAGGTGGTGCTCCGAGAATAAGGACCAGGTAGCACAGTTAAAATCATCAAGATAATGATATAGCCAAACAGGCTAGGAATGACGCGATCGGGTACAAACTCGTAGGTAAGGAACATTACTAAAAGTTGTTGAACCGTAGTGCAGATTCGATTCAATTATCGATGTCCTTGAGTGTTTAATAACTCGGAGCCCGTGAAAAATTGGAATCAATGAGAATGTAATACTTGATGGAGAACTCATAATAAGTTATGCAGTTCCGTGATAATCTCGAGATACCAGGGGGGTAATACTCGACGACAAACCAAAGTAGAGGTTGGACTGGGGTATTGCTCTGCAGAAGACAAGTGCTTAAACTTGCACGAGAAATGGTATTTAAAAGAGAACATGGTTGGAACCACGATTGCAAAATGTCAGATCCCATATATAAGACGAACTTATACCAAGGGAATAATTAATTTAAGAAAAGCTTTAATGATAAGATCTACACCGTGTCCATGGGCATGAACGCAAAGTTCAAGGTCGACTCCCACTTCTCCAATGCATAACCTTTCATTCACTTCTCATTTTTCAAAGAAGTTGTAGTGTTGAAATTTTATCTGGCAAAATACCAGAAGAGTATGACTCATGAAAATTTTCGAGTTCACACATATTATGAAAGGCATAGGTCCAACCCATCAAGGCATCTTAGGAACATATACCACAAACTTCGGAGTAAATATTACAAGCTCGAAAGAAGAGCATTGTTCAAAAACAGATGATACAATTTACCAAATGCATTATATACCCATGGAAAGGCTCACAAGGTTATTCAATATGAAGGACACTGTCGGATAAAATCCAACAAAGGAACCGATGGTCCACAAGGGATCTGATGTGAGCATCGGTACTCAACCAGAGGAAGAAGAATGCAAGGAGATCTGATTATAGAAACAACTGACTAACTCAAAGTTCAAATGCAAAGGAATTATGATTTCCAAATCAAGGGGATCAGAAGCAAACGCTCTGATTAAGGATGGATAAGTTGAATAGGCCTTAGGGGTACAATCGATGGCAATTCGATTGGTCGATACCAGCTCATGTTAAAAATGATGTCTGAGCCGGAAGGATGAATTCTAGGATCTGATTGAGGATTGCGAGCATTCGCAACATATTGAATCAATGGACTCAAAAAGATAATGACAAAGGGTGCCAATAAGATTTCGAGACTTATGGGATTAATCATAATGCTAGTAAGCAAGAATTTCAAGAGCAATAGGCTCCTGAGGATTTTCGGAAGATCGAATGGTATTCTGAACACTTTTGTGATATACTTGAATTCAACTGGGGATGAGCGGATACTCGGTAAGTGCGAGAATTATCCGTAGGGGTATTCAGGTGTCAAAGAACAGCATAGCAGTAAGCTCAAAGGATTCTTGGAACAACAGAGAGCATTACGGGGTATCTTGTAGTAACAAGATCAACTTGGAAACATTGTATGAATTGCGAGTATACGTGGTTATCCATAGGAGTTCATCGATGAAAGGGAATTCTAAAAGCGATGAACACAAGTTCTCGGGTTATCAGCGGAGAGTATCTTCAGGGTCTTCACGTGCAGCAGACGATCATCAGTAATAAGGGGCTCTTCGGGTGAAAGCGATAACGAGATCCTAATGTTAGATTTAGCAAAACTCACTTAACCCGAATAGAAGAGAGATCAGAGTCCCAGAGCATAGACAAGGAGTAAAAGATCCTAATACCACCCAATGGTGACGTGGGCCCGTAAGCCACACAGTCATGTTATTAAAAGTTTTTCAATGACTAGACTCGACTTCGGCCAAGGAGTTGGAAAGGGGGATTCCTACAGGCAGTCGGCTCTGATACCAACTTGTGACGCCCCCGATTTGACCGTACACTAATCATGCACGCAAATGTGTACGATCAAGATCAGGGACTCACGGGAAGATATCACAACACAACTCTACAACATAAATAAGTCATACAAGCATCATAATACAAGCCAGGGGCCTCGAGGGCTCGAATACAAGTGCTCGATCACAGACGAGTCAGCGGAAGCAACAATATCTGAGTACAGACATAAGTTAAACAAGTTTGCCTTAAGAAGGCTAGCACAAACTGGGATACAGATCGAAAGAGGCGCAGGCCTCCTGCCTGGGATCCTCCTAACTACTCCTGGTCGTCGTCAGCGGGCTGCACGTAGTAGTAGGCACCTCCAGTGTCGTAGGTGTCGTCGTCGATGGTGGCGTCTGGCTCCTGAACTCCAGCATCTGGTTGCGACAACCAGGTGAAAGGAAAGGGGGAAAAGAGGGAGAGAAGCAACCGTGAGTACTCATCCAAAGTACTCGCAAGCAAGGAGCTACACTACATATGCATGGGTATATGTGTAAAGGGCCATATCAGTGGACTGAACTGCAGAATGCCAGAATAAGAGGGGGATAGCTAATCCTGTCGAAGACTACGCTTCTGGCCATCTCCATCTTGCAGCATGTAGAAGAGAGTAGATTGAAGTCCTCCAAGTAGCATCGCATAGCATAATCCTACCCGGCGATCCCCTCCTCGTCGCCCTGTTAGAGAGCGATCACCGGGTTGTATCTGGCACTTGGAAGGGTGTATTTTATTCAGTATCCAGTTCTAGTTGTCATAAGGTCAAGGTACAACTCCGGGTCGTCCTTTTACCGAGGGACACGGCTATTCGAATAGATAAACTTCCCTGCAGGGGTGCACCACATAACCCAACACGCTCGATCCCATTTGGCCGGACACACTTTTCTGGGTCATGCCCGGCCTCGTAAGATCAACGCGTCGCAGCCCCACCTAAGCACAACAGAGCGGTCAGCACGCCGGTCTAATCCTAAGCGCGCAGGGGTCTGGGCCCATCGCCCTATGCACACCTGCACGTTGCGTACGCGGCCGGAAGCAGACCTAGCCTAGTGGCGTTCCAGTCCAATCCGGCGCGCGCCACTCAGTCGCTGACGTCAAGAAGGCTTCGGCTGATACCACGACGCCGGGATACCCATAACTACTCCCGCGTAGATGGTTAGTGCGTATAGACCAAATGGCCAGACTCAGATCAAATACCAAGAACTCGTTAAGCGTGTTATGTATCCGCGAACGCCGACCAGGGCCAGGCCCACCTCTCTCCTAGGTGGTCTCGACCTGCCCTGTCGCTCCGCCACAAGTAACAGTCGGGGGCCGTCAGGAACCCAGGCCCACCTCTACCGGGGTGGAGCCACCTGTCCTTTCAGCCCCCTCATCAGCATCACTTGCGGGTACTCAACGAGCCGACCCGACTTTAGTCATCCACATGTGTCATGTATATAAAGTATATAGTATATACCCGTGATCACCTCCCGAAGTGATCACGGCCCAGTAGTATAGCATGGCAGACGGACAAGAGTGTAGGGCCACTGATGGAACACTAGCAACCTATACTAAGCAGTAGGATTGCAGGTAAAGGTATCAACAGTAGAAGCAAGGGCAGGCTATGCAACAGTATAGGATTAACGGAAAACAGTAACATGCTACACTACTCTAATGCAAGCAGTATAGAGAAGAATAGGCGATATCTAGTGATCAGGGGGGGCTTGCCTGGTTGCTCAGACAAGAGAGAGGGGTCGTCGGTGACGTAATCGACCACAGGGGCATCAGCATCGTCACGGGGTCTACCGAAGAGAAGAGGGGGGAAGAAACAGTAAATACATAGCAAGCAAGTGCATAACAGGACAACAGGCAGAGCTAGATGTGTTCTAACGCGGTATGAGGTGATACCGGTGAAGGGGGAGATATCCGGGAAAGTATCCCCGGTGTTTCACGTTTTCGGACAGATGAACCGGAGGTGAAATGTTGCAGGTTCACTATGGTAGGGATGTGTGGCGGACGAACGGATCGTGTATTTGGATTCGTCTCGTCGATCTGAGCAACTTTGATGTAGAAAGTTTTTCGATCCGAGCTACGGTTTAATTCCTATGATTTTCCAAAGTTTTAAAGACATTCTGCAATTTAAATTTAAAACGAAAATAAGTTTACTACATCAGCATGATGTCATCATGACATCAGTAGGGTCAACAGTCAACTCTGACCGGGTTGAGTGGTCAAAGGGGCAGTGGGGCCCAATTGTCATTGTCCAGTTTAATTAAGCAGGTTTAATTGTCATGATTAATTAAGTTAAATAACTCGTTAATTAATTAATTAATATTTAATTATTTTAACTAATTTTAATTCCATTTTCTTTTTTTTAACTACTGGAGCGTGGGCCCCATCTGTCATAGGCCCAGTGGCTTAGCGGGCGCACGGGTGCGGGCGTGTGTGCACCCGAAGAGGGGCGAACCCGGGCATGGGGGAGGCCATGGCCTCGACGAGGCAGCAGAGGCACCGGCGCGGCGCGGCCTAGGGCCTGGCGCGTGGCCAGGGGGCGCGGCCGGAGCAGACGGTGGGGAGCTGTGCGCGCGACGAGGCGGGCTCGGTCGGAGCGTGGGGCGGCAACAGGCCGGGGCACGCGGGACGCGCGGGCGAGGTGCGGGCGTGAGGGACAGAGGGGAGAGGAGCGGACGGGGGCGCTCACAGGGAGCTGCAGGGGGGCGGCAGTGGGGTCGAGGCGGAGGACGGGGACGCGCGCCGGTGGGGAGGAGGCGGCGACGGACGTAGGTGACGGCGGCCGGCGAGGTCCAGCGGTGGTCGGCGACAGGGGGGTCCGGGCGATCCGGCGGCAGCGGCGTCCAGGCGGCGTCCTGGGCGGCGGCGGCGGATCCAGGGGCGAGAAGGCGAGGCGGCGAGGAGGAGGACGTCCGGCGGCGGGGAGAGCGACGGGAGGCGCGGGGCGAGCTCCGGCGACGCAGTCCCAGCGGCGGGGACGGGCGCCGGCGTCGGGGGCCGGCCCGATCTAGTTCCGGATCGGGGGGGATGGGATCGAGTGGAGGGGGGTTAGGGTTTAGGTGACCCTGGGAGGGTTATGGGGACTGGGGTGGGCCGGCCGGTGGCCAGCTGGGCCGAGGCCCAGCGGGGAGGGGGGGTTGTTTTTTTGTTTTTCTCTTTTCTTTTTGTAATTTGTTTTTCTTTTTTGTTTGTTTTAGTTTTAGTTCTTTTTCCTTTTCTGTTTTATTTTAGTTACACTTTATTCTTAGTTCAGTAAAATATGACAATAGCTCCAAATTAGTGTTCCAAAACAAACCACTACCCTAAAAAGTTTTACCTCAAGATAAAATAGTTTATGATTTTATAAAATATCAAAGGCATTTATTTAATAGTTTTACCTACTGTTTTAATCATTTAAGTGCATTTAAACTTTTTATAAAAATATTGTTCCTTCACCATAACTACCTACGCAATATTTGTCATGATCCGAACATTTTAGTTTTAACATCTGAAAACTTTTGTTGTTTGCTTTTATTTAAATTTTGAATTTGTTTCGGTTCTGAACCATCGAGAGTTTATCAACAGTAACGGGGTGACGTGGCATCGTTAACGAGGGATTACTGTAGCTTAATTATCCGGGCGTCACACTTTTATATACTCTTGTATGCCGCACCAAATCATCAATAAGCAACAGTTTTATTCAGCTTTCATGGTATCAGATACCGGTCCCAGGGTTTAGGGTATGGCTCCGCCAACGCCACCGCCGCCGCCGCCGCCCGGCTACTTCGAGCGCCGGGCCGCATTCATCGCCAAGGCTGCCAACGCCGCGGCCGCTTCTCTCTCGGCCCTCACCATAGCTCCACAAAACTACCCTGCACCCATCCTGGCCGCACCAATATCTCTTGCTGACACAATCTCCGACGTCAGCCCCTACATCCCCATAGTTCTTGATCTCGCCGCCCACAACTACTACCATTGGAGACATCTCTTCGATCTCCACCTCGGCCACTACAACCTGCGCTCGCATGTCGCCGCCAACTGTCTTCCCCGCCCCGATGATCCGCAATGGTTGAAAGACGATCTCGCGATCGTCCAGTGGTTCTACACCCGCATCATAACCGAGATCTTCAACATGCTCGATCACGACGGCGCCACCGCTGCCAACATCTGGCACTCCCTCCGTCAGCTCTTCCAAAGCAACACCGACGCTCGGAAAAACGCTCTCCACACCGAGCTTCGCAATATGGTGCAAGGAGACGCCCCGGTGAACCTATTCTGCCAGCGCGTTAAGACCATTGGCGATGAGCTCCGCGAACTCGGCGATACAGTTAGCGACTCACAGCTAATCAATATCGTCGTCGTCGGCCTCAGCGAAGACTTTGACAAGAAAGCCTCGTTCATACCGATGATACGGCCCCCTCCTACCTTTGCTGAAGTACGTTCCTTGCTACAACTCGCGGCGGAAACACAAGCTCGCAAGCATTCTCGCCCCAAGGCCTTTCATGCTGCGGCTCGTCCTCCTCTGTCGTCTACACCAGCGCCGCCTTCCAGGCCGGCTCCTGCCGCCGGGCCGTCTGCATCGTCATCTGTTGAACCGCCCCCAGGCTGGCGTCCTAGTCCGAACTACCGCGGCAAAAACCCTATCTACAGGCCGCCGCCGACTCGTTCGGTTCCGCCTACGACATCACCAGCACCGAGTCCTGCACCACCCACCAGTGCTCCATCTGCGGTTGCATGGCGGCCTCCTCATGATCCTTGGACGGGGCTTGTTCAAGCATGGCCCATGCCCTGGTCCGCTCCGTCCACCCACGGTGCTCCGCCGGCATACTCAGGTGCCTGGCAACCCGGCCTTCGGCCGCCTACTGGTGCTCCCGGGGTTCTCAACCCCCGACAGCCGGCCAATGCCTATCACGCCGCCCCGACGTATGCTCCTTATGGTCATTACAGCACCGACGGCGGCGCCTACTACACACCTCAGCCGGCCCTGCTCCCGACGCCACCCCCACCACAGCCGGCCAATGCCTACTACACTCCCCAGCCGGCCCTACTGCCTTCACCATCGTATCCACCGGCACTGCTTCCGACGCCACCCTCACCTGCGACGCCGAGCTGGGATCAAGCTGCCTTTCTCCAGGCCATGAATAACTTTGCTGCACAAGGAAACTCAGGTATGGATTGGATCTTTGATTCAGGGGCCTCTAGTCATATGTCTGCATCTAGTAATTGGTTATCTTCTTGCACTAAATCTCCTTTCCCTTCCATTATCCTTGGAGATGGATCATCTATTCCTATATATTGTGTTGGTCAGGCTCAACTTCCCTCTTCCACCAAACCTCTTTTACTTCGCGATGTTCTAGTTGCACCCGCCCTCATTAAAAATCTTATCTCTGTTCGCCAATTTACTTGAGACAATCTAGTTTCGGCTGAATTTGACCCTTTTGGTCTATCTGTGAAGGATTACCTGACCAAGGCCGAGATCGCTCGCTTCAATAGCTCCGGTGATCTTTATTCTCTTAATGGAGTTCCTGCCGCCACCCCTCCAACATCCATGCCAGCCTCCGTCGATCTCTGGCATCGTCGCTTGGGCCATCCCAACCCCGCCGTCTTAGCTTCTATGCTTAGTGAATTTACCATACCATGTAATAGGGACTCTCATAATTCTGTGTTCTGCGAGTCTTGTCAATTAGGCAAACATGTGCGTCTTCCCTTTAGTTCCTCTAGTTCTTGTAGCACTTATCCCTTTGAATTAATACATTGTGATTTATGGACCTCTCCCATTGCAAGTGTTTCGGGTTTTAAATACTACCTTGTTATCCTAGATGATTTCACCCACTTTGTCTGGACTTTTCCTCTACGCAACAAATCCGAGGTCCATTCTCTTTTCCTTAATTTTCAACGCTATGTGTCTGTTCACTTCTTCCTCCCAATTCTCTTTATCCAATGTGACAATGGTCGCGAGTTTGATAACATTAAAAATCATACTTTCTTCTTACAACATGGCATCCTGCTTAGGTTCTCATGTCCCTACACCTCCCCTCAAAATGGTAAAGCAGAACGCTCTCTTCGCACCCTCAATGATATAGTTCGCACTCTCCTCATTCAATCATCTATGCCTCCCAAGTTTTGGGCTGAAGCCCTACACATGGCCACCTTCCTTCTAAATATTCGACCTTCTAAAACTAAACCCAACACTACTCCCTATTATTCCCTCTTTCTTTCCCACCCCGACTACTCCGCGGTTCGTGTTTTCGGCTGTCTCTGTTTTCCCAATGCCTACGCCACTTCTACAAATAAATTGTCACCACGCTCTATCCCATGTGCTTTTCTCGACTTCTCTGACGAGCACAAAGGCTATCGCTGTCTCGACCTTCACACCGGACACGTTCATGTCTCTCGTCATGTCACGTTTGCTGAGCACATTTTTCCTTTCTCACAACGCACTACTACACCATCCAACACCCCTAGCTCCGCAAACACCCCCTCTCCCCGTCCTTTCCAACTATATACTCCCCTACCTGCCGAACACAACTTATCACCACCACCATTAACACCCACCATAGCCAATCCCAACCATACACTCACCCCACCCGAGACGTCCCCAACACCCCCGACCCCTGCTCCCTCCCCAACACCCCGGCCCCTCCTCCCACTCCACCACCCAGCCCTGCTCCCACTCCACCACCCAGCCCTACTCTTCCGCTGCGCCGGACTCACCAGTACCCACCTTACCCCCTCGTGCTATTCCTACAGCAGCCCCGATTAATGATCATCGCATGCGTACTAGGGCCAAATCAGGATTTCATCAACTCCAAGACCGCCTAAACCTTCATACCTCCGTATCTCTCACTTCTCTTCCAAAGAATTACAAAACTGCTCTACTTGATCCCAATTGGGCCGCTGCCATGCAAGAAGAATATAATGCTTTACTTCAAAACAACACCTGGCAACTTGTTCCTCGTCCTCCCAATACAAATATTGTTTCTGGCAAATGGATTTTTCGCCAAAAGTTCCACTCCGATGGGAGCCTCTCACGATATAAAGCCAGGTGGGTTTGTCGTGGCTTTTCTCAGCAACAAGGAATTGATTACGAAGAAACCTTCTCTCCTGTTGTTAAACCTAGCACCATTCGCACCGTTCTTAGTGTTGTTGTCTCCTCTTCATGGCCCATTCACCAACTTGATGTGAAAAATGCTTTCCTCCATGGTTCCCTTCAAGAAACTGTCTACTACCAGCAACCTCTGGGTTTTGAAAATCCATCCTTTCCAACTCATGTATGTCTTCTTCAGAAATCTCTCTACGGTCTTAAACAGGCCCCACGAGCTTGGT
Organism: Triticum aestivum; assembly: GCF_018294505.1. NCBI lineage: Eukaryota > Viridiplantae > Streptophyta > Magnoliopsida > Poales > Poaceae > Triticum > Triticum aestivum. The sequence goes on along the minus strand of NC_057808.1, from coordinate 78,615,230 downwards.
TTCAACGCTTCTCCTCCTTCATTCAAACAATAGGCTTCACTCCATCTCTCTCCGACACCTCTCTTTTTGTGTATCATCAAACTTCTGACACTGCCTATTTACTTCTCTATGTAGATGATATCATTCTTACCGCCTCCTCTCAAAAGTTCTTAGATCATATTGTCTCTCTTCTTAGATCTGAATTTTCTATGACTGACCTAGGACTCCTTCATCATTTCTTAGGCATTGCTGTTGTTCGAGATTCCTCCAGCCTTTTTCTTTCCCAACGCCAGTATATTCTTGATCTTCTTAATCGTGCTGGTATGCTTGACTGTCAATCATCTCGCACTCCTGTCGATACTAGTTTTAAACTTTCCGCTACCGGTGAACCCTTTTCCGATCCTACTCTCTATCGTAGCCTAACAGGTGCTCTCCAATATCTCACCATTACTCATCCTGAAATCTCTTTTGCTGTTCAACAAGCATGTCTCTATATGCATGATCCCCGGGTTCCTCACTATAATCATGTTAAACGCATTCTTCGGTATTTAAAAGGAACTCTCAATCATGGTCTCCACCTCAATAATTCTTCTCCAAACTCGCTTACCGCATACTCTGATGCAGACTGGGCTGGTTGTCCTGACACTCGAAGGTCCACTTCCGGTTTTTGTGTTTTTCTTGGTAACAATTTGATTTCTTGGTCTTCGAAAAGACAGGTTACAGTCTCACGTTCGTCGGCCGAGGCTGAGTATCGCACTGTGGCACATGCCATTGCAGATACAATCTGGATTCGGCAGTTACTCTCCGAGCTACATAGGCCTATTGAGCAGGCCACTATTGTCTACTGTGACAACATATCAGCAGTCTACATGACCAGCAATCCAGTTCAACACCAACGCACAAAGCATATTGAGATTGATATTCATTTTGTTCGTGAAAAGGTTGCTCTTGGTCAGGTTCGGGTGCTTCATGTTCCCTCTACGGCTCAGTTTGCTGACATTTTCACCAAGGCACTGCCTACTAAGCCGTTTCAAGACATCTGTTTCAGTCTCAACGTCGTCGAGCCTGCCGTTGATACTGCGGGGGGATGTTAGAGTAGTCATTATGGTATACTACTTCTAGTCCAAGTCAGTTTTGTACCCCTACCCCAAGTCGGTTTGTACCCTCTTATATACTCTTGTATGCCGCACCAAATCATCAATAAGCAACATTTTTATTCATCTTTCAGTATATATATAGGGGTCTGGCTTTCCATACCCATCGGGTATCCCATACCCAATGGGTATCCGATGGGTACAGTATATAGCATTTACATGTTGAGAAATTATAGAAATGAGTCTAAAATTCAAGTGATGATTGGCGATCAGTTTAGCATCGATGTTGCCTCCTGCGATGGGCCTATTAGAGGTGGAAAAGGAGTACAATAGGTGGTTGGTAGAAGGCCGACACAAAGAGAGGCGACCATGGGAACTAGGGTATATTGCTCCGAGTGTTGGGCAAGAGTCCGTTGCTGATTAGTCAAGATTTCATTATTTTGATGAGTCACATAGGTTGGAGGAGGAGCGGTGATCTATAAGTTGCGGTCCTATAACTATGGCCGGTTTATGGAGTAAGGGATTGAGGTTTGGCCATAGAAGTTATTTTTTTCTGGGTATCCACTGGGTTACCCATGGGCACAATTTCTTACCCATGCCCTACCCATATATTTTGCGGGTATGGATACCCATACCATGGGTATCAAATCTTGCCAAGTCTTACCCATGCCCACTATTTTAGGGTAGGGTACCCGCGGGTACCCATACCCATGGGCAAAACTGCCATCCCTAGCTTTCCCCGATTCCAGATTGAAAAGAGATGCAAGTCGAAACCCGACTCCGACAGCTATACGATTGCATTTTTACCACTAGTTGGTTCCTACCCACGAGTTTTGCCCTTGCTTTTCGGGCTTGCTCAGTTTTGCCCTTACTTTTTCCGCCGAGATCCCTCGAATGCCCTTTGACCGTTTGACCAAAACTTTGAAAATTCATAACTAATTCATATGAACTCAGAAAAATGCAAATAAGATATCAAAATGTTCAGATAAACATTAACTTTATGTGCATATCATTTGCATTCAGGACAAAAGCATCGTTTAGACTACCTGAGGTAATTAATGTTATTAACATTATTAAAAATAAAAAGGTATAAACAATATTTTTTTCATGAATAAAAATTACATGCAAATGTAGGTGATGTTTTCTGAACATCCTGATATCTTATTTGCATTTTTCTGAGTTCGTATCAATTTGTTATGAAGTTTCCAAATAATGGTCAAAGTCGTTAGAACATTCATAACAAGATGATACAAACTCAGAAAAATGCAAATAAGATATCTGGATGTTCAGAAAACATCACCTACATTTGCATGTAATTTTTATTCATGAAAAAAATATTGTTCATACCTTTTTATTTTTAATAATGTTAATAACATTAATTACCTCAGGTAGTTTAAAGGGTGCTTGTGTCATGAATGCAAATGATATGCACATAAAGGTAATGTTTATCTGAACATTTTGATATCTTATTTGGTTTTTTCTGAGTTCATATGAATTAGTTAAGAATTTTCAAAGTTTTGGTCAAATGGTCAAAGGGCATTCGAGGGACCACGATGGAAAAAGTAAGGGCAAAACTGAGCAAGCTCGAAAAGTAAGGGCAAAACCCGTGGGTAGGAACCAACTAGGGGTAAAAATGAAATTGTCCCTTATTAATTTTGAACACAAATTATATTGTCCACCAATTTGTTGACTAGGAAACCCAAAGGATCATCAAATTTATAGCTAGCTCATAAGCTACAAATTAGCTTGATGCAAACAATGCCTAAGGATAACGATAACCTTCCCAATCCATGTTGTCGTGTTCACACATTTAGCGAAGATTGTTGTTGCCGCATCTTATATCTGCGTTTTCTTACTGCATAATTTAATAACATTCGTAGAATCTAATTCGTCCTCATCCCGATTCAACCCCATGTCATTACTCCTCTAAAGGATGCTGGAGTACCTTCCTTCTAGGAGCTTGGACGCGAGAGAGTGCCCTCCGTTGCACACTGGGCTCGCGCGGTTGGCTCCCTGACGTGCTCCACCACGCCGTCCGATCTCCATGGATGCCCCGCACCTGGACGTTATACTCGGGGGTCCATTATATGTGGGCGGCGGGCGCGATCGGGGCCACCTCTCTATCGTGTTTTCAGTCACGCCCGTGTGTGCCAGTTCGCGCCCTCGTCCGCGCATGCTGGGCGAGGCCGGGTCGCCCTGTTCGCGGCTGCCAAAATAGTCCTGCTCGAGCCATTCCGGGTGTTCTCATAATTCTCTCTCGTCGCGGTCTCCTTTCTCTCGCCGGGCACAGGTCGAGGTGGGAACGGTCGCCATGACATGGAAGATGGGGGTGGTTCTGCTGGCAGGTGCTACTTGGTGCGGCTAAGAGAGGCCCATCGAGTGTGTGTGTCTCGGTGAGGAATGGAGGCGGGTTTAGCGCGCGTCGGTCGGAAGCGGGTGAGAAACTAGATGATTTTCTTCCTGGCATGGCCCGTGCTTGGGCATGCGGGTTCGTCTCCCTTGCTCGGTGGGGGGTGGTAAGATCATTGGGGAGCCATCATTCAATATATGAGAGTTGTCTAAAGTTCATGGAAGTGGCCTTATAGGGTGGTTGTCTTGTGGGTTCTTTCTAACATAATAGTTCTTGAAGAAGGAACTCGCATGGAGATGATACATATTTCAAGAAATGTTCTACTGGAGGCCATGTTTGAGAGGATCGGACTTTCACGACCGCGTTACTTCTGTCATATGCTTCAAAACAGTAAGTGTGTTGCAACTATTGAGCTTTTCCCCACGGCAGGGGATCGGCGAAGTGGGGTGTTATGGTCAAGCCACTAGCTAGATGGAATGTCAGTTGTGAGAAGAGCATGGAGATTTGTGAGTGAGATACGAAGATTAAAGACATGAGCTGAGATTGGGTATAATTGTTGATACACATTATGCTTATTGTGGGGTACGTGCTCGAGGGCACTTGCGACACAAGGGAGTACGAGACCGCACCCTTTTTTGTTTAGAGGTGGCGTGGCAAACACAGATATAACCTCAACCTCGAGTTGGTGGAGGATGTGGAGACGAGGAGACTTCTTACCCAGGTTTGCACCGCATTGTGCGTAATACCCCGCTCCTGTTTGTTTGGTGGATGAGTACAATATGAGTGGTGCTGCAAGTCCCGGGAAGGGAGCTGGCATATTCTTCTCCTATCTAATCCTATAGATTTGGACCTAGTTCCTCTCCCACAATACCGTAGCTTGGGCCTCATTTTATATTCCAAGAGGTTAGCTAGAGACGACATCGGAGATATCAAAGTTACAGCAGGGTTACTACACCTACCACATTAAACGCGGGGCAGGTGTCTTCCTACGGCAAGCCCGGGAATGAACGCCCAATCATCACTGCTTGATCCTACCTAGCTACCTCCTATTACCGTGCCACACACCATGATAGGTTCCAAGCAAGGGTTAAACGTTCGACGCGTCACCACTGCTCAAGGAGAGGGGGTGCCTGATGGTGCAAAATATCATCAGATCCCTTGGTAAGGGTCCAAGCGCAGCTGCAAGATCCAGATCGGAGGTCGCACAAAGGTTTTACATAGGTTCGTGCCTCTGTAGACCCTACATCCTGCTTGCTTTTGTTATTCATGGTGGAGAGATACCTCATGTGAGGGGTTACAATTTCGACGAGGATGACGAGGGCGACGACATCCACGGCGGCGGCGGCCCTTATCTGTTACACGGGATTATATTTCGTTCTATGGTCCTACTTCACCATTGCCACAAAGTGGTCGTTTCCACAATCAAGGTCCTTAGACCAGAACCAAGCATTAAGTTTAATGGATCACCGTTATCTCATATTATCTTCAGTCCTCATAGATATCTCCACCTGTCACATCAAAGGTCACATATTTCCTAAACAATATGTGTTACCTGTGTAGGTGTTGAGATCATGTTGCCTGCACCCTTAAATTAGACAACACGCATAGAGTTCACCACAGTATAACAACATACTAGACAAATCATACTACTACGAGTGCAAATAACGACATATAGAATAGGTACAGATGAATCTTCCCACTCACCTACATCTCCACGCCTATAGTGAATTACTCACACATCATAAGAGGGGAATCAATCACAACATAGATAAAACCCATGAAAATCATATCGATAATACCGGAAAGATCCACAAAAATATGAAATCAATGATTCAAATTATCTTGATTTCCAGATAAGATTAAATAGAGTTACAGTTGTTCTCATAAATTGGAATTCCTCTTACAATAGTGAAGGGGGTGATGATGATGATGGAGATGAAAGGACCAAAACTAAGAAGAAGCTCTAAAGGTTCTCCAGATCCCTCCTTCCCCTGTTCTGGTTGTGGTGGTGGCGGCTAGGGTTCTCTCCCCCCATGTGCCTTCACGAAAGTGTCTTGTATTGATGTCATGGAGCTATTGGCACTCCATACGACTGCTCATACGAGCGCTTGCGGTCGTATGGAACGTCGTGTTTTGATCTGGTGCACCTGATGACTTGAGTCTCTTCATGAAAGTTGCTCCATTTTGCTTGATTTTTAGCAATCCTCCTTGTTTTCCTTTCATAAATGATATTTCCCGCCAAACATCAGGAAATTATTTTCTTCTCTTTTGAGGGATTAGCGTTAGAAATATCCAAAGAGTAAAAAAAATCTAGTGAAAACCAAGCAAGAATCACTAGTAAACATCACAAATTCTCAAGCCATCATTAGCCTCACCGTTGCTCGATCTCCATGATCTTGGGTACCTGCAGGGATGAAGATCGCGGACAAGACAAGAGACATCTACGGAACAATTTATTTCAGACATATGGGATGGTAATTCAAAGCCCTTCCATTGATGCCAACAACAAATACAGAGGGTTGCAAGGCCTATGTCTCAAACCATACCTTACCGAACTACTTACACATGGAGATCATATCTCAAGAAGAAAACATTGAAGAACACACCTTGAAGATTTATTGATTGCAAATATGTCTTACAATGGCTACCTTGTGCCATGCACGACTACAAGTATAAACTAGTGGGAGTTGGACTATGGTGGTGATGGTGGAAATGGCGACGGACATCATCATGATAGGGGATGCCGATGATTCTGTTCTGGCTTCGTTCGACAATGTTCTGTTGACATTTTGATGGGTGGACCCCTTTATAAAAGTTGTTCAGGTGCATGATCTGCCTCAAAATCCACGCTATTTGGAACACCATCTTTTGTGTTGTTTCTTCCGGTGCGCCTCCTATTGATTTCTTCTTTCTTCATTTCCATTCCTTTCCATGTTCACACGTGATTTCTTCTCTTTTTAGCCCATTTCCTGTGGAAACACATCAAAGAGATGATTTGTGGAATCATTTGCATTCATTAGTCATTAGTAGCAATATAGGAGTGGATATGTCGGTTTAAATGGACTATATTGATTTAAACTAAGTGTGAATGAGTGTAAAAATATCACTAATCAAACAACATGTCAACTTAACATTTGTGTGTATCCATGGCAGTTTTTCCATGTTTCTATAAGAACAACAAATTTGTTAGTAGTTGTTGATTTTCACATTTTCCATTATTGCCATGGAAATTTTAATATGTTTTTATGTGCTGTGATTTTCACATTGTTGGTATGTGTAACTCCCAGATAATTAAGCTACAGTAATTATCTGCTAATGATGCCACGTCATCGCTATTACTGTTGCAAATCTCGCTTAGATTCAAATCGGTTCAATTTCAACTTTAAATTAGCGCCAACAATAAAAGTTTTCAAATATCAAAACTAAAATGTGCGAACTGTGGCAAATAATTCATAAATATTATTGGTGGAGAAATCATGTTTTTATAAAAGGTTTAAATGCCTTAGAATAATTAAAACAGTGGCATTCATAATTAATTAAATGCCTTTCTAATTTATAAAATTAGAGACAATTTTATTTGGGACTAGAACTTTTTGTGACAGAGGGTTAAACTAAAACATTAATTTAGATGTTGGTTTCATATTTTTACAAAACTAAAATATGCTAATAGTAAAATAAAAACAGTAAAGAAAAAAGAACAGAAAAGAAAAACACAAACAAAAGTCCCCCTCCCACCTGGGCCAATTGGACCAGCTGGCCGCACATGCCGAGCCAGGCCGGCCCACCAGCGCCGTGCGTCCCCCTCCCTGTTCACAGGGGGGATCGTGGGCATAGCGATGCCAGCCACGACACCGATCGACGCCGTGGCGGCCATCCGCCGGCGTACCCGGCCTACAAATAGGGCCGGCACCCCTTCCCCCGGCGAACCCTAGCCACTTTCCCCCTATCCATCGTGCCCCCGTTTCCCGATCTGGACGCCCGCGGCCCCGAGGCCGATGACTGGAGCCGACGCTCGCCGTCGCCCCGTCCCCAACCGCCTCCATGGCGGCTACATCGAGCCCCGACGCTTCCCCGACTCCTCCTTGCGCACGCTTTTGCACACCTGCAGGGCCCGGTGAGGCCCCCTCCTCAATTTTCCCCCTCTCCTTTTCCTCCCGTCGCCGTAGGCCGCTCGCGTCGGACACGCCCCGGCTTCTGCTGTCGCGCGCCCGTTGCCCCCTCCGCTACCGATGGCCCCGCTTGCCCATGCCTGCTGCTGCTTCGCAGTCGACCGCCGCCATGCCCGGCCCGCTTCCCCGCTGTCGCTCCCCTTCTACTGTCGACGCCACCAGCGCGCGTGCCTCGTCGCACTCACTGAAGACTACCCATGCCCGCGCGCCTCCTCCCCCGCGCTCACTCCCTGTGCCCACAGCCGCCCGACGCGACCTACGCCTCCTCTGGCCGTGTCCACACCCGCCTCCACATGTGCGCCCGCGAGCCCCAGGCCGCGCTCGCCTGGGCATGATGCGCTTCCACACACGCCCGAGTCGTGCCCCTGCTCCTCGCTGCTGCCTGCAGCCTCCGCCACTCACGCGCCCCGGCGCTACCCGCTACTGTCGATGTTGTTGTCCTCCCGCTACCCGTTGCGGCTTACTGCTCCTACCACTGCTCGCCTTGCGCCCGACCGCGCTAGCCGCTGGCCACCGTGCCGCCCCGCGCCTCCCCGTAGCTGCATCTGCTACTGCTGCTGCCGCTCCTGGCCTTGTCTCCAGCCACCGCCCCCGCGCTCGCCGTCGTTGCCCGGTGTAGCCTCCCTGCGTCGTCCCCCAAGCTCACCGACCTCGCCGCGGCGCCCGGCAGGCTCCCCCGTCGCCGGTGGCCTCGCCCCGCGCCTGGGCATAGCGCTCCTCGGGCACGGGCGCCCACACCCAATAACCCGCCCTGGCTGGCCCCTGTGCCACTGACCAAAGGGCCCCGCCCCTGCTTAGATAAAAAAAAAAGAAATGTAAAAAAATATATTAATAAAAACAATTAATTAATTAGTTAAACACTTAATTAACTTAATTAATTAATCTTAATTAAACTAATGAACTAGATTAGTTAATTTAAACAGTAGTTAGATAAATGTGTGCATGACAGAGGGACCCCACCCCCTATTGACCAGTCAAATGTTGACTGGTCAACTTGGACCCCCTGGCCCACCTGTCAGCCACTAGGTACAGTTTTCTGTACCCTGTGCTGGGTGCATCTAGCATTTTAGCATTTATTTTCGAATTATTATAATTTTAGAATATTGCTAAAATTTAGAAAATCATAGAAAATAATCCGTAACTCGGATGAAAAAGTTTTATACATGAAAGTTGCTCAGAAAAATACGACGATTCGGAATACGCTCTCCGTTCATCCGTCACGTGCCCCTAGCATAGTGAACATCGATCTTTTTCCCTCCATTTCGTCTGTCCGAAAATGCTTAACTCCGGGAAAAAATTTCGGATGTTATCCCCCTTCGCCGGTATCGTGTAGCACCGCGTTAGAACACCCCTAGCCCTGCGTGTTACCCCCGTCATGCATCTATGTTGCATCTGTTTGCATTATATTTACTGTTTCTTCCCCCTCTTCTCTCCAGTAGACCCCGAGACCGCTGCTGATGCCCATGTGATCGACTACGTCGACGACGAACCTTCTTCCCTTTCAGCGGAGCTTCCATGCAAGCCCCCCCTTTGTGAAGGAAATATGCCCTAGAGGCAATAATGAAGTTATTATTTATTTCCTTATATCATGATAAATGTTTATTATTCATGCTAGAATTGTATTAACCGGAAATATAATACTTGTGTGAATACATAGAAAAACAGAGTGTCACTAGTATGCCTCTACTTGACTAGCTCGTTGATCAAAGATGGTTATGTTTCCTAGCCATTGACATGAGTTGTCATTTGATTAACGGGATCACATCATTAGGAGAATGATGTGATTGACTTGACCCATTCCGTTAGCTTAGCACTCGATCGTTTAGTATTCTGCTATTGCTTTCTTCATGACTTATACATGTTCCTATTACTATGAGATTATGCAACTCCCGTTTACCGGAGGAACACTTTGTGTGCTACAAAATGTCACAATGTAACTGGGTGATTATAAAGGTGCTCTACAGGTGTTTCCAAAGGTACTTGTTGGGTTGGCGTATTTCGAGATTAGGATTTGTCACTCCGATTGTCGGAGAGGTATCTCTGGGCCCACTTGGTAATGCACATCACTATAAGCCTTGCAAGCATTACAACTAATGAGTTAGTTGCGGGATGATGTATTACGGAAAGAGTGAAGAGACTTGCCGGTAACGAGATTGAACTAGGTATTGAGATACCGACGATCGAATCTCGGGCAAGTAACATACCGATGACAAAGGGAACAACGTATGTTGTTATGCGGTCTGACCGATAAAGATCTTTGTAGAATATGTAGGAGCCAATATGGGCATCCAGGTCCCGCTATTGGTTATTGACCAGAGAGGTGTCTCGGTCATGTCTACATAGTTCTCGAACCCGTAGGGTCCGCACGCTTCACGTTCGTTGACGATATAGTACTATGAGTTATGTATGTTGGTGACCGAATGTTGTTCGGTGTTTTGGATGAGATCACGGATATGACGAGGAACTCTGCAATGGTTCGGAAGTAAAGATTAATATGTGGATAGTAGTGTTTGATCTCCGGAAAGGTTCCGGAATCCATCGGAAGGGGTTCCGGATGTTTCCTGAAATGTTTGGGCACGAGAACACTTTATCTGGGCCAAAGGGGAAAGCCCACGAGGTTTTTGGAAAGCGCAAAAGGAAGTTTTGCGGAGTCCAGGGGCCAGACGTCAGGGTCCCTGGCGTCTGGGTCCAGACGCCGGGAACCCTGGCGTCTGGCCCTGGAGTCTGAGAAGGACTCTTGCCTTTCAGGTGAAACCGACTTTGTGGAGGCTTTTACTCCAAGTTTCGACCCCAAGGCTCAACATATAAATAGAGGGGTAGGTCTAGCACCCAAGACACATCAAGAACACCAAGCCGTGTGCCGGAAACCCCGTCCCCTCTAGTTTATCCTCCGTCATAGTTTTCGTAGTGCTTAGGCGAAGCCCTGCGGAGATTGTTCTTCACCAACACCGTCACCATGCCGTTGTGCTGCCGGAACTCATCTACTACTTCGCCCCTCTTGCTGGATCGAGAAGGCGAGGACGTCATCGAGCTGAACGTGTGCAGAACTCGGAGGTGCCGTGCGTTCGGTACTTGGATCGGTCGGATCGTGAAGACGTACGACTACATCAACCGCGTTGATAAAACGCTTCTGCTTACGGTCTACGAGGGTATGTAGACAACACTCTCCCCTCTCGTTGCTATGCATCACCATGATCTTGCGTGTGCATAGGATTTTTTTTGAAATTACTACGTTCCCCAACAGTGGTATCAGAGCCAGGTTTTATGCGTTGATGTTATATGCACGAGTAGAACACAAGTGAGTTGTGGGCGATACAAGTCATACTGCTTACCAGCATGTCATACTTTGGTTCGGCGGTATTGTTGGATGAAGCGGCCCGGACCGACATTACGCGTACGCTTACGCGAGACTGGTTCTACCGACGTACTTTGCACACAGGTGGCTGGTGGGTGTCAGTTTCTCCAACTTTAGTTGAACCGAGTGTGGCTACGCCCGGTCCTTGAGAAGGTTAAAAAAACACTAACTTGACGAACTATCGTGGTGGTTTTGATGCGTAGGTAAGAACGGTTCTTGCTCAGCCCGTAGCAGCCACGTAAAACTTGCAACAACAAAGTAGAGGACGTCTAACTTGTTTTTGCAGGGTATGTTGTGATGTGATATGGTCAAGGCATGATGCTAAATTTTATTGTATGAGATGATCATGTTTTGTAACCGAGTTATCGGCAACTGGCAGGAGCCATATGGTTGTCGCTTTATTGTATGCAATGTAATAGCCCTGTAATGCTTTACTTTATCACTAAGCGGTAGCGATAGTCGTAGAAGCATAAGTTGGCGAGACGACAACGATGCTACGATGGAGATCAAGGTGTCACGCCGGTGACGATGGTGATCATGACGGTGCTTCGAAGATGGAGATCACAAGCACAAGATGATGATGGCCATATCATATCACTTATATTGATTGCATGTGATGTTTATCTTTTATGCATCTTATCTTGCTTTGATTGACGGTAGCATTATAAGATGATCTCTCACTAAATTATCAAGGTATAAGTGTTCTCCCTGAGTATGCACCGTTGCGAAAGTTCTTCGTGCTGAGACACCACGTGATGATCGGGTGTGATAGGCTCTACGTTCAAATACAACGGGTGCAAAACAGTTGCACACGCGGAATACTCAGGTTAAACTTGACGAGCCTAGCATATGCAGATATGGCCTCCGAACACTGAGACCGAAAGGTCGAGCGTGAATCATATAGTAGATATGATCAACATAGTGATGTTCACCATTGAAACTACTCCATCTCACGTGATGATCGGACATGGTTTAGTTGATTTGGATCACGTGATCACTTAGAGGATTAGAGGGATGTCTATCTAAGTGGGAGTTTTTAAGTAATATGATTAATTGAACTTAAATTTATCATGAACTTAGTACCTGATAGTATCTTGCTTGTCTATGTTGATTGTAGATAGATGGCCCGTGCTATTGTTCCGTTGAATTTTAATGCGTTCCTTGAGAAAGCAAAGTTGAAAGATGATGGTAGCAATTACACGGACTGGGTCCGTAACTTGAGGATTATCCTCATTGCTGCACAGAAGAATTACGTCCTGGAAGCACCGCTAGGTGCCAAACCTGCTGCAGGAGCAACACCAGATGTTATTAAAGTCTGGCAGAGCAAAGCTGATGCCTACTCGATAGTTCAGTGTGCCATGCTTTACGGCTTAGAACCGGGACTTCAACGACGTTTTGAACGTCATGGAGCATATGAGATGTTCCAGGAGTTGAAGTTAATATTTCAAGCAAATGCCCGGATTGAGAGATATGAAGTCTCCAATAAGTTCTACAGCTGTAAGATGGAGGAGAATAGTTCTGTCAGTGAGCATATACTCAGAATGTCTGGGTATAACAATCACTTGATTCAACTGGGAGTTAATCTTCCGGATGATAGCGTCATTGACAGAATTCTTCAATCACTGCCACCAAGCTACAAGAGCTTCGTGATGAACTATAACATGCAAGGGATGGATAAGACAATTCCCGAGCTCCTCGCAATGCTAAAGGCTGCAGAGGTAGAAATCAAAAAGGAGCATCAAGTGTTGATGGTCAATAAGACCACCAGTTTCAAGAAAAAGGGCAAAGGGAAGAAGAAGGGGAACTTCAAGAAGAACAACAAACAAGTTGCTGCTCTAGAGAAGAAACCTAAGTCTGGACCTAAGCCTGAGACAGAGTGCTTCTACTGCAAGCAAACTGGTCACTGGAAGCGGAACTGCCCCAAGTATTTGGCGGATAAGAAGGATGGCAAGGTCAACAAAGGTATATGTGATATACATGTTATTGATGTGTACCTTACTAATGCTCGCAGTAGCACCTGGGTATTTGATACTGGTTCTGTTGCTAATATTTGCAACATGAAACAGGGACTACGGATTAAGCGAAGATTAGCTAAGGATGAGGTAACGATGCGCGTGGGAAATGGTTCCAAAGTCGATGTGATCGCGGTCGGCACGCTACCTCTACATCTACCTTCGGGATTAGTTTTAGACCTGAATAATTTTTATTTGGTGCTAGCGTTGAGCATGAACATTATATCTGGATCTTGTTTGATGCGAGACGGTTATTCATTTAAATCAGAGAATAATGGTTGTTCTATTTATATGAGTAATACCTTTTATGGTCATGCACCCTTGAAGAGTGGTCTATTTTTGTTAAATCTCGATAGTAGTGATACACATATTCATAATATCGAAGCCAAAGGATGCAGAGTTGATAATGATAGTGCAACTTATTTGTGGCACTGCCGTTTAGGTCATATCGGTGTAAAGCGCATGGAGAAACTCCATACTAATGGACTTTTGGAACCACTTGATTATGAATCACTTGGTACTTGCGAACCGTGCCTCATGGGCAAGATGACTAAAACGCCGTTCTCCGGAACTATGGAGTGAGCAACAGATTTATTGGAAATCATACATACAGATGTATGTGGTCCGATGAATGTTGAGGCTCGCGGCGGGTATCGTTATTTTCTCACCTTCACAGATGATTTGAGCAGATATGGGTATATCTACTTAATGAAACATAAGTCTGAAACATTGGAAAAGTTCATAGAATTTCAGAGTGAAGTTGAAATTCATCGTAACAAGAAAATAAAGTTTCTACGATCTAATCGTGGAGGAGAATATTTGAGTTACGAGCTTGGTCTTCATTTGAAATAATGCGGAATAGTTTCGCAACTCACGCCACCCGGAACACCACAGCGTAATGGTGTGTCCGAACGTCGTAATCGTACTTTACTAGATATGGTGCGATCTATGATGTCTCTTACTGATTTACCGCTATCATTTTGGGGTTATGCTTTAGAGACGACTGCATTCACGTTAAATAGGGCACCATCGAAATCCGTTGAGACGACACCTTATGAACTGCGGTTTGGCAAGAAACCAAAGTTGTCATTTCTTAAAGTTTGGGGCTGCGATGCTTATGTGAAAAAGCTTCAACCTGATAAGCTCGAACCCAAATCGGAGAAATGTGTCTTCATAGGATACCCAAAAGAAACTGTTGGGTACACCTTCTATCACAGATCTGAAGGCAAGACTTTTGTTGCTAAATTTGGATCCTTTCTAGAGAAGGAGTTTCCCTCGAAAGAAGTGAGTGGGAGGAAAGTAGAACTTGATGAGGTAATAGTACCTGCTCCCTTATTGGAAAATAGTTCATCACAGAAACCGGTTCCTATGACGTCTCCACCAATTAGTGAGGAAGTTAATGATGATGATCATGAAACTTCAGATCAAGTTGTTACTGAACCTCGTAGGTCAACTAGAGTAAGATCCGCACCAGAGTGGTATGGTGATCCTGTTCTGGAGGTTATGTTACTAGACCATGACGAACCTACGAACTATGAAGAAGCGATGGTGAGCCCAGATTCCGCAAAATGGCTTGAGGCCATGAAATCTGAGATGGGATCCATGTATGAGAACAAAGTGTGGACTTTGGTTGACTTGCCCGATGATCGGCAAGCCATCGAGAATAAATGGATCTTCAAGAAGAAGACTGGCGCTGACGGTAATGTTACTGTCTATAAAGCTCGACTTGTTGCGAAAGGTTTTCGACAAGTCCAAGGGATTGACTACGATGAGACCTTCTCACCCATAGCGATGCTTAAGTCTGTCCGAATCATGTTAGCAATTTCCGCATTTTATGATTATGAAATTTGGCAAATGGATGTCAAAACTGCATTCCTGAATGGATTTCTGGAAGAAGAGTTTTATATGATGCAACCGGAAGGTTTTGTCGATCCAAAGGGAGCTAACAAAGTATGCAAGCTCCAGCGATCCATTTATGGACTGGTGCAAGCCTCTCGGAGTCGGAATAAATGCTTTGATAGTGTGATCAAAGCATTTGGTTTTATACAGACTTTTGGAGAAGCCTGTATTTACAAGAAAGTGAGTGGGAGCTCTGTAGCATTTCTGATATTATATGTGGATGACATATTGCTGATTGGAAATGAGATAGAATTTCTAGATAGCATAAAGGGATACTTGAATAAGAGTTTTTCAATGAAGGACCTCGGTGAAGCTGCTTACATATTGGGCATCAAGATCTATAGAGATAGATCAAGACGCTTAATTGGACTTTCACAAAGCACATACCTTGACAAAGTTTTGAAGAAGTTCAAAATGGATCAAGCAAAGAAAGGGTTCTTGCCTGTGTTACAAGGTGTGAAGTTGAGTAAGACTCAATGCCCGACCACTGCAGAAGATAGAGAGAAGATGAAAGATGTTCCCTATGCTTCAGCCATAGGCTCTATCATGTATGCAATGCTGTGTACCAGACCTGATGTGTGCCTTGCTATAAGTTTAGCAGGGAGGTACCAAAGTAATCCAGGAGTGGATCACTGAACAACAGTCAAGAACATCCTGAAATACCTGAAAAGGACTAAGGATATGTTTCTCGTTTATGGAGGTGACAAAGAGCTCATCGTAAATGGTTACGTTGATGCAAGCTTTGACACTGATCCGGACGATTCTAAATCACAAACCAGATACGCGTTTACATTGAACGATGGAGCTGTCAGTTGGTGCAGTTCTAAACAAAGCGTCGTGGCGGGATCTACGTGTGAAGCGGAGTACATAGCTGCTTCAGAAGCAGCAAATGAAGGAGTCTAGATGAAGGAGTTCATATCTGATCTAGGTGTCATACCTAGTGCGTCGGGTCCAATGAAAATCTTTTGTGACAATACTGGTGCAATTGCCTCGGTAAAGGAATCCAGATTTCACAAGAGAACCAAGCACATCAAGAGACGCTTCAACTCCATCCGGGATCTAGTCCAGGTGGGAGACATAGAAATTTGCAAGATACATACGGATCTGAATGTTGCAGACCCGTTGACTAAGCCTCTTCCACGAGCAAAACATGATCAGCACCAAGGCTCCATGGGTGTTAGAATCATTACTATGTAATCTAGATTATTGACTCTAGTGCAAGTGGGAGACTGAAGGAAATATGCCCTAGAGGCAATAATAAAGTTATTATTTATTTCCTTATATCATGATAAATGTTTATTATTCATGCTAGAATTGTATTAACCGGAAATATAATACTTGTGTGAATACATAGACAAACAGAGTGTCACTAGTATGCCTCTACTTGACTAGCTCGTTGATCAAAGATGGTTATGTTTCCTAGCCATTGACATGAATTGTCATTTGATTAACGGGATCACATCATTAGGAGAATGACGTGATTGACTTGACCCATTCCGTTAGCTTAGCACTCGATCGTTTAGTATTCTGCTATTGCTTTCTTCATGACTTATACATGTTCCTATGACTATGAGATTATGCAACTCCCGTTTACCGGAGGAACACTTTGTGTGCTACCAAACGTCACAACGTAAATGGGTGATTATAAAGGTGCTCTACAGGTGTCTCCGAAGGTACTTGTTGGGTTGGCGTATTTCGAGATTAGGATTTGTCACTCCGATTGTCGGAGAGGTATCTCTGGGCCCACTCGGTAATGCACATCACTATAAGCCTTGCAAGCATTACAACTAATGAGTTAGTTGCGGGATGATGTATTACGGAAAGAGTAAAGAGACTTGCCGGTAACGAGATTGAACTAGGTATTGAGATACCGACGATCGAATCTCGGGCAAGTAACATACCGATGACAAAGGGAACAACGTATGTTGTTATGCGGTCTGACCGATAAATATCTTCGTAGCATATGTACGAGCCAATATGGGCATCCAGGTCCCGCTATTGGTTATTGACCAAAGAGGTGTCTCGGTCATGTCTACATAGTTCTCGAACCCGTAGGGTCCGCACGCTTCACGTTCGTTGACGATATAGTACTATGAGTTATGTATGTTGGTGACCGAATGTTGTTCAGAGTTTTGGATGAGATCACGGATATGACGAGGAACTCTGGAATGGTCCGGAAGTAAAGATTAATATGTGGATAGTACTGTTTGATCTCTGGAAAGGTTCCGGATGTTTCCCGAAATGTTTGGGCACGAGAACACTTTATCTGGGCCAAAGGAGAAAGCCCACGAGGTTTTTGGAAAGCGCAAAAGGAAGTTTTGCGGAGTCCAGGGGCCAGACACCAGGGTCCCTGGCGTCTGGGTCCAGACGCCGGGAACCCTTGCGTCTGGCCCTAGAGTCCGAGAAGGACTCTTGCCTTTCGGGTGAAACCGACTTTGTGGAGGCTTTTACTCCAAGTTTCGACCCCAAGGCTCAACATATAATTAGAGGGGTAGGGCTAGCACCCAAGACACATCAAGAAACACCAAGCCGTGTGCCGGCAACCCCGTCCCCTCTAGTGTATCCTCCGTCATAGTTTTCGTAGTGCTTAGGCGAAGCCCTGCGGAGATTGTTCTTCACCAACACCGTCACCACGCCGTCGTGCTGCCGGAACTCATCTACTACTTCGCCCCTCTTGCTGGATCGAGAAGGCGAGGACGTCATCGAGCTGAATGTGTGCAGAACTTGGAGGTGTCGTGCGTTCGGTACTTGGATCGGTCGGATCGTGAAGACGTATGACTACATCAACCGCCTTGATAAAACGCTTCCGCTTACGGTCTACGAGGGTACGTAGGCAACTCTCTCCCCTCTCGTTGCTATGCATCACCATGATCTTGCGTGTGCGTAGGAATTTTTTTGAAATTACTATGTTCCCCAACACTTTGATCATCCCGATATCGCCCATTCCATTCTCTCATGCTTGCATTAGATTTTGCTACTGTAATTGATTGCTCCTATTCTGATGCATAGCCTGCTTTTGTACCTGCTGTTGTACCTTACCTGCTTATCCTAAACTGCTTCGTATAGGTTGGATAGTGATCCATCAGTGACCCCCACCTTGTCCTTGTTGCCCCTGCTTCATCATCGATGACTCGATCAACGTGATCAATGACCAGAGCTCGACACCTCACATCACATCACGCCCCTTTTTGTTGCTCGACTCTGCAGAGTTACCATCGAGTGCTGAGGGTGGAACCTCAGACATCACTCCTGATGAGATCTCTGTAGTGTAGCTATTCGGTTGTGGTCAACGAGGGTGGTTCCTCCTTCACCATTCCTGATACGACTCTGTCGTGCAACCCCTCAAGTGTGAACCTCGAGGGTGGTTCCTCTTACGTTCACCTTGATGATTACATCGAGTGGAATCCACCGAGGGTGATTCCTCGGGTTTTCCCCTTGATGTCTGGACACACAGTTACCTTGACTTTACTTGAGACCATTGTGAACGCCGGGCGGGCCCGGAGAGCACCTGTGCGATGTGACAGTGGCGGCTGGCTGTTTAGCGGTATCACCCAGGAGGGGTGATAGCTCCGGACTTGTCCCGACAGCCATCACTACTTTAATTCTTAATGCACTAACAGGTTTGGGTATTTGTTCTGAATTGGGCTTTGGCCTTTACGCACTAACCACCACGAGAGAATAGTTATGGGCCTCGACGTCGCAGTATCAGCCCAAGCTTTGTCAGACGTCCAGTTCAGCATTGTGGCCGGGCCGGATCGTGCCATCCACTTCACGGGTGGTGCTAGTATCCCCTTGCACACAACGATTCGGAGTGCAACGGGCGATGGGCCCAGACCCCGAAGTGCTTAGGATGTAGACCGGTGGGGACCTCTCTGCTGAGCCTAGGTAGGGCTACGACGTGTTGATCTTCTGAGGCCGAGCATTGACCCAGAAAAGTGTGTCCGACCAGAGTGATCGAGCGTGTTGGGTAACGTGGTGCACCCCTGCAGGGAAGATTATCTATTAATAGCCGTGTCCACAGTAATGGACGTTCAGAATTGTATCCTGATCTTATACAACTAGAAATGGATACTTGAGACATGTGATGGATATGTGGCTCCGGGATTGCTTTCTCGCAGGGAGTCGAGGAAGGATCTCTGGGCCTTAATGTTATAACATGCTTGTTAATTAAGCTGCTATTCTTTACTCTTCTACATGCTGCAAGATGCTTGGAGCTGCTTGAAGACGCTAGTATTCAATAGGCTAGGCCTTGCCCTCTATTCTGGCATTCTGCAGTTCAGTCCACAGATACATGATACGTCTCCGTCGTATCTACTTTTCCAAACACCCTTGTTTTGGACTCTAACTTGCATGATTTGAATGGAACTAACCCGGACTGACGCTGTTTTCAGCAGACTTTTCATGGTGTTATTTATGTGCAGAAACAAAAGTTCTCGGAATGACCTGAAACTCCACGGAACATCTTTTTGGAAAATATTAAAAATATTGGAAGAAAAATCCACGTCAGGGGGCCCACACCCTGTCCACGAGGGTGGGGGCGTGCCTGCCCCCTGGGCGCGCCCCCTGCCACGTGGGCCCCCTGACGCTCCACCGACCTCAACTCCAACTCCATATATTCACTTTCGGGGAGAAAAAATCAGAGAGAAGGATTCATCGCGTTTTACGATACGGAGCCACCGCCAAGCCCTAAAACCTCTCGGGAGGGCTGATCTGGAGTCCGTTCGGGGCTCCGGAGAGGGGAATCCGTCGCCGTCGTCATCATCAACCATCCTCCATCACCAATTTCATGATGCTCACCGCCGTGCGTGAGTAATTCCATCGTAGGCTTGCTGGACGGTGATGGGTTGGATGAGATCTATCATGTAATCGAGTTAGTTTTGTTACGGTTTGATCCCTAGTATCCACTATGTTCTGAGATTGATGTTGCTAAGACTTTGCTATGCTTAATGCTTGTCACTAGGGCCCGAGTGCCATGATTTCAGATCTGAACCTATTATGTTTTCATGAATATATGTGAGTTCTTGATCCTATCTTGCAAGTCTATAGTCACCTACTATGTGTTATGATCCGGCAACCCCGAAGTGACAATAATCGGGACCACTCCCAGTGATGACCATAGTTTGAGGAGTTCATGTATTCACTATGTGTTAATGCTTTGGTCTGGTACTCTATTAAAAGGAGGCCTTAATATCCCTTAGTTTCCATTAGGACCCCGCTGCCACGGGAGGGTAGGACAAAAGATGTCATGCAAGTTCTTTTCCATAAGCACGCATGACTATATTCGGAATACATGCCTACATTACATTGATGAATTGGAGCTAGTTGTGTGTCACCCTATGTTATGATTGTTACATGATGAACCGCATCCGGCATAATTCACCATCACCGATCCAATGCCTACGAGCTTTTCACATATTGTTCTCCGGTTATTTACTTTTCCGTTGCTACTGTTACAATCACTACAAAACCCAAAAATATTACTTTTGCTATCATTACCGTCACTTCCATATTACTTTGCTACTAAATACTTTGCTGCAGATATTAAGTTATCCAGGTGTGGTTGAATTGACAACTCAACTGCGAAAACTCGAGAATATTCTTTGGCTCCCCTTGTGTCGAATCAATAAATTTGGGTTGAATACTCTACCCTCGAAAACTGTTGTGATCCCCTATACTTGTGGGTTATCAAGACTATTTTTTGGCGCCGTTGCCGGGGAGCATAGCTCTATTCTTTGAGTCACTTGGGATTTATATCTGCTGGTCACTATGAATAACTTGAAACACACAAAAACAACAATTTATCCCTCAGCTACGAGGGGAGGTAAGGAACTGCCATCTAGCTCTGCACTTGATTCACCTTCTGTTTTGAGTAAGCTTGCAACACCTAAACCTGCTTCTGCTATTCGTTCTGATATGTCGCATGTTATTGATGATGCCACTTCTGCTATGCATGATACTTATGATGAAACTACTTCTATGCTTGATACTACTGTGCCACTTGGTGAATTTCTTGATGAACAACTTGCTAGGGTTAGAGAGAATGAAATTATTGAAACTGCTAACATTGATGAAAATGATGATGAAGACTCTCCCCCTAATAAATATGAATCGCCTGTTGTTCCTGAGGGTTATGTTTTGGAAAAAGAAGCTGCTATAGCTATTTTAGCTTGCAAAGATAGATACGAGCTCAAGAGGTTATTAGCTAAATGGAAGCAACAATCTCTTAATGCTAGAATGAAACCTGGCCCTGCTTTTGCTACTTCACCTATCTCTGTTACTGATAAGGATTATGAATTCTTTGTTGATCCTGATATAATTACTTTGGTTGAATCTGATCCTTTTTATGGCTATGAATCTGAAACTGTTGTGGCACATCTTACTAAATTAAATGATATAGCCACCCTGTTCACTAATGATGAGAAATCTCGCTACCTTTATATCCTTAAAATATTTCCGTTCTCATTAAAGGGTGATGCTAAGATATGGTTTAATTCTCTTGATCCTGGTTGTGTGCGTAGTCCCCAGGATATGATTTATTACTTCTCTGCTAAATATTTCCCCGCTCATAAGAAACAAGCTGCTTTAAGGGAAATATATAATTTTGTGCAAATTGAAGAAGAGAGTCTCCCACAAGCTTGGGGGAGGCTTCTCCGATTACTTAATGCTTTGCCTGATCATCCTCTTAAGAAAAATGAAATACTTGATATCTTTTATAATGGACTAACCGATGCTTCCAGAGATTACCTGGATAGTTGTGCTGGTTCTATTTTCAGGGAAAGAACACCGGATGAAGCTGAAATTTTATTGAATAATATGTTGACAAATTAAAATAATTGGACACTTCCTGAGCCAACTCCTGAGCCTATTCCTAAACCAACTCCGAAGAAAAGAGGTGTTCTATTTCTCAGTCCTGAAGATATGCAAGAGGCAAAGAAATCTATGAAAGAAAAGGGTATTAAAGCTGAAGATGTTAAGAATTTACCTCCTATTGAAGAAATACATGGTCTTAATTTACCGCCTGTTGAAGAAACATATGATCTTAACCCTCCACCTATTGAAGAAACTCATGGTCTTGATAACCCGACACAGGTAGTAAAGGTAAATTCTCTCTATAGATATGATAAAGCTGAAATCCCTCCTACTAAGTTTGCTAGGCAATGTTTGGATGAGTTTGATAACTTCATGGTTAAGCAAGAAGATTTTAATGCTTATTTTGGTAGACAATTAAAACAAAAAGCTTATATGATTGAACACTTGGGTGATTATATGTCTAGAGTTAAAGGTGAACTTAAACTCATTAGAAAACATGCTTCTATGGTTACCACTCAAGTAGAACAAGTACTTAAAGCTCAAAATGATTTGCTCAATGAATTGAATAGTAAGAAAATGATTATGCTATTAGAGTGGCTACTAGAACTGGTAAAATGACTCAGGAACCTTTGTATCCTGAAGGCCACCCTAAGAGAATTGAACAAGATTCTCAGAGAAATAATATAGATGCACCTAGTCCTTCTAAAAAGAAGAAAAAGAAAAATGATAGGACTTTGCATACTTCTAGTGAACCTATTGCTGAAACACCTGAGAATCCAAATGATATTTCTATTTCTGATGCTGAAACACAATCTGGTAATGAACATGAACCTAGTGAAAATGTTAATGATGATGTTCATGATGATGCTCAACCTAGTAATGGTAATGATGTAGAAATTGAACCTGCTGTTGATCTTGATAACCCACAATCAAAGAATCAACGTTATGATAAGAGAGACTTTGTTGCTAGGAAACATGGTAAAGAAAGAGAACCTTCGGTTCAGAAACCCATGCCTTTTCCTCCCAAACCATCCAAGAAAAAGGATGATGAGGATTTTGAGCGCTTTGGTGAAATGATTAGACCTATCTTTTTGCGTATGCGTTTGAATGATATGCTCAAAACGAATCCTTATGCAAAGTATATGAAAGAAATTGTTACTAATAAAAGAAAGATACTGGAAGCTGAAATTTCCACCATGCTTGCTAATTACACTTTCAAGGGTGGAATACCTAAGAAACTAGGAGATCCAGGAGTACCAACTATACCATGCTCCATTAAAAGAAACTATGTTAAAACTACTTTATGTGATCTTGGAGCCGGTGTTAGTGTTATGCCTCTCTCTTTATATCGTAGACTTGATTTGAATAAGTTGACACCTACTGAAATATCTTTGCAAATGGCTGATAAATCAACTTCTATACCTGTATTTGTGAGGATGTGCCTGTTGTGGTTGCAAACGTTACTATTTTAACGGACTTTGTTATTCTTGATATTCCCGAGGACGATAGTATGTCTATTATTCTTGGAAGACCCTTTCTGAATACTGCAGGGCTGTTATTAATTGCAACAAAGGCAATGTCACTTTTCATGTTAATGGTAATGAGCATATGGTACACTTTCTGAGGAAGCAACCTCAAGTTCATAGTATAAATTCTATTGGAAAAATTCCATCGATTATATTTGGAGGTTTTGAATTTCCTCTTCCTACTGACAAGAAGAAATATGATATTCTTATTATTGGGGATGTGCATATCCCCGTTGAGGTAACATAGTGTTATTCGAAATTTCTCCGGTTCCATGTTATTCGGAATGAGTTTGTTAACAAGACTTGATCAACCTTGTTAGTGGATTCCTTTTGATGAGCATGAGATGGATGAAACTAGAAAGCACAACCTTCTGTACCCTCTCTCTACTTTCTGTTATTTAGTTGAAATAAAGTAAAAATAGTATTTTCTGTCTGTTTTCTGATTTATCCGTGCAATATAAAAATACCCCGAAAATAAAAGTTCTCCAAATGCCCTGAAAATGGAATATGATTTTTTCTGGAATATATGAGGTTATCTGGCACTAAGAACACAGGAGGGCGAGCAAGCACCTGGCCACGAGGGTCCAGGGCGCGCCACCCCTACAGGGCGCGCCCCCTACCTCATGGGCCCATGGTGGTCCCCTCCACTTATTCCTGCACCCACACACTTCCTCTTCCTCCCAAAAAAAATCCCCATCCAGCTCAAGCACGAGTTCTAGCTCATTTTGCTGCGATTTTCGATCTCCTTGCTCAAAGCACCTCTCACAAAACTGCTTGGGGAGATTGTTCCTTGGTATGTGACCCCTCCATTGGTCCAATTAGTTTTTGTTCTAGTGCTTTATTCATTGCAAATTTGTGCTGCCTAGGTGACCATGTTCTTGAGCTTGCATGTCAAATTTATATGGTTCCAAGTAGTTCTAATGCTTGATATAGGCTCTAGGTACTTGTAGGAGTAGTTGCTATCAATCTTGTTGAGCTTGGTTCACTTTTATTTTGAAGTTACTAAAAATTTCAGAAATTTTTCAGAGGAAGAAATATGCTTAGGAAAATGTTCCATGGTGGTTCTTCAAGGAAGCAAGGACCCAGGCTTGCAATGCGTGATGCTGACGATGAGCCACCAAGGGACGCTCTAGTGCGGCCTTGTGAATGACCTTCAGAAAACTTTATGGATCGAGCGGGAATCAAGGAAGAATTTAACACATATTTGCGTACCGCTGATCTTGTGAGTTTCGAGGAAGAAAAGTGCCGCCAGTACCACTATCTCACTAGTTCCTTTGTGAGGAGGTTTGAATTTTTATCTTCACGTAATTCTCCAACTGTCCTATTTGATCTTTATGAAAAATCTTATACGATGGACTTAGAGGATTTTACCACTGCTTGCAAACTTCCACAATGGGGTAGTGCTAGTGAACCTCGCAAATCTGAATTTAGAGATTTTCTTGCTAGTATAACTGTGGGGGAATCTAGAGATATAGCATAGGCTACCATAGGGAGCATTCATTTTCCTGCTATACATTATTTTGCTCTCTTCATAGGTAGGTGCATAAATGGTAAAGATGAAGCATGTCACATGTGTGTCCCTGATCTCAGTATTCTTAGGAGTGCTGTGTTAGGAGACAAATCTTATAATTTGGGAGCCATTGTTGCACGTAGGTTGCATCATAATAGATTTAATGGAGATTTCTTTGGAGGAATTTATGAAACCCGCTTAGCTAATTTTCTTGGTGTGGACATACGTGAGGATGATATTGAATTACCTCCTACTTACCTAGACTTTAATGCTATGGTTCACCACCAGTTTGTCGAGAGGAATGAATCACCTCTCCAGTATCGCTTAATCTTTGACAGACGTCGTGTTGTCCGTATTACTCTCCCTGCTCCTACCTTCTTTGATTATCAGGCAAAAGGAAGACATTTTATTACCAGAGAGGAGGCAGATGAGTATGAGAGGAGGGCGGAGGCAGCTCGCCGCCACGCTGCAGCTCAGGAGGCAATAACTGCCGCAGCGCAGTACGACCCCGGCTACAACTATGGATATCCGCCAGGCCATCCGTGGCAATAAACCAACTTAGGCTAAAAGCCTAAGCTTGGGGGAGTACGTATCTCTCACCGACATTACATTTATGTTCACACACACTCATTGCTAGATGTCGGTGCTCATACTCTTTCATTGTAATATCCATGCTAGTTTATTTTCTTTTCTTGCTTTCTTCTTGTGTGTTTAATAAACCTTCAGAAAAACCAAAAAAAGTGTAGTTTTTAGTTAGTTTATTTTTCTTGCTGTAGTAGTAATAATTAAAAAGAAAACCCAAAAAGATTTCCCGTTCTTCTTTTGCTTGTTGGGAGCTTTCCCGTGTAAATAGTTTTATTTCTTTTCTTTTCTTTGGGGGTCGATAGGAGAAGACCATGATTAAATTGTTGAAGTGGCTCTTATATGAATTATTGTTGATTTAACCAAGATACCATATTGCCTTGTCTTCTCCCGTTTATTGAATGCTCGCAGATTCCAGCTTAGTCCAATGCATGTGCACTCTTATTATTTTCACATCGTTCGGTCGTGCAAGTGAAAGGCAATTATGACGATATATGATGGACTGATTGAGATGAGAGAAGCTGGTATGAACTCGACCTCTCTTGTTTTTGTAAATATGATTAGTTCATCGTTCCTGATTCAGCCTATTATGAATAAACATGTTTGCAATGACAATTAGAGATCATAGTTGCTTATGCCATGCTTGATTAGCTATGAGTTATAATGGTTTACCTTGCGTGCCAACATGCTATTAAAATGGTTGTGATGTGGTATAGTGGGGTGGTATCCTCCTTTGAATGATTTAAGTGACTCGACTTGGCACATGTTCACACATGTAGTTGAAACAAATCAACATAGCCTTCACGATATTTATGTTCATGGTGGATTATATCCTACTCATGCTCGTACTCAATGTCTATTAATTTTAATGCATGTTCATGACTGTTGTCGCTCTCTAGTTGGTCGCTTCCCAGTCTTTTGCTAGCCTTCACTTGTACTAAGCGGGAATACTGCTTGTGCATCCAATCCCTTAAACCCCAAAGTTATTCCATATGAGTCCACCATACCTTCCTATATGCGGTATCTACCTGCCGTTCCAAGTAAATTTGTATGTGCCAAACTCTAAACCTTCAAATGAAATTCTGTTTTGTATGCTCGAATAGCTCATGTATCAACTAGGGCTGTCCGTATCTTCCATGCTAGGCGGGTTATTCTCAAGAGGAGTGGACTCCGCTCCTCACTCACGAGAAAATGGCTGGTCACCGGGATGCCCAGTCCCATGCTTTATGCAAACTAAATCAAAATAATTGCAAACAAAACTCCCCCTGGGACTGTTGCTAGTTGGAGGCACTCGTTGTTTCGAGCAAGCCATGGATTGATGCTTGTTGGTGGAGGGGGAGTATAAACTTTACCATTCTGTTTGGGAACCGCCTATAATGTGTGTAGCATGGAAGATATCGCCATCTCTTGGTTGTTATGTTGACAATGAAAGTATGCCGCTCAAAATATTATTTATCTCTATTTCAAAACCGAGCTCTGGCACCTCTACAAATCCCTGCTTCCCTCTGCGAAGGGCCTATCTATTTACTTTTATGTTGAGTCATCACCCTCTTATTAAAAAGCACTAGCTGGAGAGCACTGCTGTCATTTGCATCCATTACTATTAATTTATATTGGGTATGACTATGACTGGATCTCTTTTACCATGAATTACAATGTCTAGTCAGTCCTTGATCTTTAAAGGTGCTCTGCATTTATGTTTTGCGGTCTCAGAAAGGGCTAGCGAGATACCATCTTATTATATCATATCATGATTGTTTTGAGAAAGTGTTGTCATCCGAGATTTATTATTATGGCTCGCTAGTTGATTATGCCATTGATATGAGTAAACATGAGACCTAAGAGTTATTGTGAATGTGGTTAGTCATAATCTTTGCTGAAAACTTGAATGCTGGCTTTACATATTTACAACAACAAGAGCAAACAGAGTTTGTAAAAGTTTTTGTTTATCACTTTCAGTTTATCAACTGAATTGCTTGAGGACAAGAAAATGTTTAAGCTTGGGGGAGTTGATACATCTCCGACGTATCTACTTTTCCAAACACTTTTGCCCTTGTTTTGGACTCTAACTTGCATGATTTGAATGGAACTAACCCGGACTGACGCTGTTTTCAGCAGACTTTCCATGGTGTTATTTATGTGCAGAAACAAAAGTTCTCGGAATGACCTGAAACTCCACGGAACATCTTTTTGGAAAATATTAAAAATACTGGAAGAAAAATCCACGTCAGGGGGCCCACACCCTGTCCACGAGGGTGGGGGCGCGCCTGCCCCCTGGGCCGCCCCCTGCCTCGTGGGCCCCCTGACGCTCCACCGACCTCAACTCCAACTCCATATATTCACTTTCGGGGAGAAAAAAATCAGAGAGAAGGATTCATCGCGTTTTACGATATGGAGCCGCCGCCAAGCCCTAAAACCTCTCGGGAGGGCTGATCTGGAGTCCGTTCGGGGCTCCGGAGAGGGGAATCCGTCGCCGTCGTCATCATCAACCATCCTCCATCACCAATTTCATGATGCTCACCGCCGTGCGTGAGTAATTCCATCGTAGGCTTGCTGGACGGTGATGGGTTGGATGAGATCTATCATGTAATCGAGTTAGTTTTGTTAGGGTTTGATCCCTAGTATCCACTATGTTCTGAGATTGATGTTGCTATGACTTTGCTATGCTTAATGCTTGTCACTAGGGCCCGAGTGCCATGATTTCAGATCTGAACCTATTATGTTTTCATGAATATATGTGAGTTCTTGATCCTATCTTGCAAGTCTATAGTCACCTACTATGTGTTATGATCCGGCAACCCCGAAGTGACAATAATCGGGACCACTCCCGGTGATGACCATAGTTTGAGGAGTTCATGTATTCACTATGTGTTAATGCTTTGGTCCGGTACTCTATTAAAAGGAGGCCTTAATATCCCTTAGTTTCCATTACGACCCCGCTGCCACGGGAGTGTAGGACAAAAGATGTCATGCAAGTTATTTTCCATAAGCACGTATGACTATATTCGGAATACATGCCTACATTACATTGATGAATTGGAGCTAGTTCTGTGTCACCCTATGTTATGACTGTTACATGATGAACCGCATCCGGCATAATTCTCCATCACCGATCCAATGCCTACGAGCTTTTCACATATTGTTCTCCGCTTATTTACTTTTCCGTGATACTGTTACAATCACTACAAAACCCAAAAATATTACTTTTGCTATCATTACCGTCACTTCCATATTACTTTGCTACTAAATACTTTGCTGCAGATATTAAGTTATCCAGGTGTGGTTGAATTGTCAACTCAACTGTGAAAACTTGAGAAAATTCTTTGGCTCCCCTTGTGTCGAATCAATAAATTTGGGTTGAATACTCTACCCTCGAAAACTGTTGCGATCCCCTATACTTGTGGGTTATCAATACAACCCTTCCATTTGATACCAATGCATACTTAGTATAGATCTGATGCTTGCGAGTACTTTGGATGAGTACTCACGGTTGCTTTGCTCCCCCTTTTCCCCCTTCTTTCTTCTTTCTGGTTGTTGCAAACAGATGGTGGACCCCAGGAGTCAGATGCTACCCCCGTCGACTACGACTACTACCCCGAGGGTGGCTACTACTACGTGGAGCCCGCTAACGACTAGGAGTAGTTTGGAGGTCCCAGGCAGGAGGCCTTGCCTCTTCGATCGTTTCTTCGTTTGTGCTAGCCTTCTTAAGGCAGAACTTGTTTAACTTTTGTCTGTACTCAGATATTGTTGCTTTCGCTGAGTCGCTTGTGTATCGAGCTTCTGTATTCGAGCCCTCGAGGCCCTGGCTTTTAATATGAAACTTGTATTATTTCAATTTGTGTCTAGAGTTGTGTTGTGATATCTTCTTGTGAGTCCCTGATCTTGATCGTACACATTTGCGTGTATGATTAGTGTACGATTGAATCGGGGGCGTCACAAGTTGGTATCAGAGCCGAGTGCCTGTAGGAACCCGCTTTCCAACTCCTTGGTTGAAGTTGAGTCTAGTCTTTGAAAAACTGATTTACTAACAAGTTTCTGCGGCTTACGGGCCCATGTCGCAATTGGGTGGTATTAGGATCTTTTACTCCTCGACCTTTACTCTGGGATTCTGATCTATCTTCTACTTGGGTTAAATGATTTTAGTAACTCCAACATTAGGATCTCGTAATCACATTCACCCGGAGAGCTGGATTATCTACAACTATTCCTTTGAATTGTATTTTGAATAATACTCACATCATCATTTGACATCGTTGAACTTCCTTATTTCAGATGCGTCCCGCAACGCAGATCATCCGCCAGACCATGGCGGTTGGCACGCCTGGGTTCCCGGCCATTCTGGTCGACCTCTTGACCCTGCTGGGATATCGCTGGTATCCTTAGTACACTGTGTACGAGATCTACCGCGAGTTCAACCAGGAGATGTATCACGCTAAGGTTGATATCTATGATCGGTAGAACTACTCCACTCACGAGTTGCATACCTTTCAGGGTATTGGAGTGACTGTCGAGATGGCAGTACAGGAGGTTGCCTATGTTGCTATCACCAGCCTCCTTAGAGAGCATCCACGCTTGGAGGAGACTGGGTTCAGATACTTACCGTACCCACCAGCTGGGAATGATACTAGGCGCTACACTACTGTGTGTACCCCGTACGTGAGCCGTCGTTACGACCCTCAGTATATGGTTCGATACATTGAGGTTCTGGATCGCACTGTTCAAGCTCTGACTATTGAGTTGTATGCCACGCTGATACGTCCATTTTGCATCATGCTTTTATATTGATATTTATTGCATTATGGGCTGTTATTACACGTTATGTCACAATACTTATGCCTATTCTCTCTTATTTTACAAGGTTTACATAAGGAGGGAGAATGCCGGCTGCTGGAATTCTGGACTGGAAAAGGAGCAAACATTAGAGACCTATTTTGCACAACTCCAAAAGTCCTGAAACTCCACGAAAGTTATTTTTGGAAATAATAAAAAATACTGAGCGGAAGAAATACGTCAGGAGGGCCTCCACCTGTCCACGAGGGTGGGGGCGCGCCCTACCCCCTGGGCGCGCCCCCTGCCTCGTGGGCCCTCTGGTGGCCATCTTCTGCTATATGAAGTCTTTCGTCCGAAGAAAAATCATAAGCAAGCTTTCGGGACGAGACTCCGCCGCCACGAGGCGGAACCTTGGCGGAACCAATCTAGGGCTCCGGCAGAGCTGTTCTGCCGGGGACACTTCCCTCCGGGAGGGGGAAATCATCGCCATCGTCATCACCAACGCTCCTCTCATCGGGAGAGGGCAATCTCCATCAACATCTTCACCAGCACCATCTCCTCTCAAACCCTAGTTCATCTCTTGTATCCAATTCTTGTCTCTAAGTCTGGGATTGGTACCTGTAGGTTGCTAGTAGTGTTGATTACTCCTTGTAGTTGATGCTAGTTGGTTTATTTGGTGGAAGATCATATGTTCAGATCCTATATGCATATTAATACTCCTCTGATTATGAACATGAATATGCTTTGTGAGTAGTTACGTTTGTTCCTGAGGACATGGGAGAAGTCTTGCTATTAGTAGTCATGTGAATTTGGTATTCGTTCGATATTTTGATGAGATGTATGTTGTCTATCCTCTAGTGGTGTTATGTGAACGTCGACTACATAACACTTCACCATTATTTGGGCCTAGAGGAAGGCATTGGGAAGTAATAAGTAGATGATGGGTTGCTAGAGTGACAGAAGCTTAAACCCTAGTTTATGCGTTGCTTCGTAAGGGGCTGATTTGGATCCATATGTTTCATGCTATGGTTAGGTTTACCTTAATACTTTTGTTGTAGTTGCGGATGCTTGCAATAGAGGTTAATCATAAGTGGGATGCTTGTCCAAGTAAGGACAGCACCCAAGCACCGGTCCACCCACATATCAAATTATCAAAGTACCGAACGCGAATCATATGAACGTGATGAAAACTAGCTTGACGATAATTCCCATGTGTCCTCGGGAGCGCTTTTCTCTATATAAGAGTTTGTCCAGGCTTGTCCTTTGCTACAAAAAGGATTGGGCCACCTTGCTGCACTTTATTTACTTTTGTTACTTGTTGCTCGTTACAAATTATCCTATCACAAAACTATCTGTTACCTATAATTTCAGTGCTTGCAGAGAATACCTTGCTGAAAACCGCTTATCATTTCCTTCTGCTCCTCGTTGGGTTCGACACTCTTACTTATCGAAAGGACTACGATAGATCCCCTATACTTGTGGGTCATCAAGACTCTTTTCTGGCGCCGTTGCCGGGGAGTGAAGCGCCTTTGGTAGGTGGAATTTGGTAAGGAAAAATTTATATAGTGTGCTGAAATTTACTGTCACTTGTTACTATGGAAAGTAATCCTCTGAGGGGCTTGTTCGGGGTATCTTCACCCCGACCAGTAGAGCAAAGAGTTGCTCCTCAACCTACTGAACCTACTGAAAATGAAAATGTCTACTTTGAAATTCCTTCGGGTATGTTAGAAAAACTGCTAGCTAATCCTTTTGCAGGAGATGGAACAATGCATCCTGATGAGCACCTAATCTATGTGGATGAAGTTTGTGGATTATTTAAGCTTGCAGGTATACCCGATGATGTTATTAAGAAGAAGGTCTTCCCTTTATCTTTGAAGGGAGATGCATTGACATGGTATAGGCTATGTGATGATACGGGGTCATGGAACTACAAACGATTGAAATTGGAATTTCATCAGAAGTTTTATCCTATGCATCTTGTTCATCGTGATCGCAATTATATATATAATTTTTGGCCTCGCGAAGGAGAAAGCATCGCTCAAGCTTGGGGGAGGCTTAAATCAATGTTATATTCATGCCCCAATCATGAGCTCCCAAGAGAAATAATTATTCAAAGTTTTTATGCTCGGCTTTCTGATAACAATCGCACCATGCTCGATACTTCTTGTGCTGGCTCTTTTATGATGAAGACTATTGAATTCAAATGGATTTATTGGAAAGAATTAAACGCAACTCTGAAGATTGGGATCTCGACGAAGGTAAGGAGTCAGGTATGACACCTAAGTTTGATTGTGTTAAATCTTTTATGGATACCGATGTTTTCCGTAAATTTAGCACTAAATATGGACTTGACTCTGAGATAGTAGCTTCTTTCTGTGAATCTTTTGCTGCTCATGTTGATCTCCCTAAGGAGAAGTGGTTTAAATATCATCCTCCCATAGAAGTAAAAGCATCTGCACCTATTAAAGTTGAAGAAAAGACTATCACTTATAATGATCCTATTGTTCCTACTGCTTATGTTGAGAAACCACCTTTCCCTGTTAGAATAAAGGATCATGCTAAAGCTTCAACTGTGGTTCGTAAAAGTAATATTAGAACCTATACACCTCCTGAGCAAGTTAAAGTTGAACCTAATATTGCTATTGTTAAAGATCTATTGTCTGATAATATTGATGGGCATGTTATTCATTTCCGAGATGAAACTGCTAGAATTGCCAAACCTTGTGCTAAAGATAAACATAGACCTGTGGTAGGCATGCCTGTTATATCTGTTAAAATAGGAGATCATTGTTATCATGGCTTATGTGACATGGGTGCCAGTGCTAGTTCTATACCTCATGACTTATACAAAGAAATTATGCATGATATTGCACCTACTGAGTTAGAAGAAATTTATGTCACAATTAAGCTTGCCAATAGAGATACCATATCACCCATTGGAATTGTTAGAGATGTTGAAGTCTTGTGTGGGAAAACTAAATATCCTGCTGATTTTCTTGTTCTTGGTTCCCCACAAGATAGCTTTTGTCCCATTATATTTGGTAGACCCTTCTTGAACACCGTTAATGCTAAGATAGACTGCGAAAAGGATGTTGTTACTATTGGTTTGGGTGATATGTCTCATGAGTTTAATTTCTCTAAATTTAGTAGACAACACCGTGAAGAGGAATTGCCTAGTAAGGATGAAATTATTGGTCTTGCTTCTATTGCCGTACCTCCTAGTGATCCTTTAGAACAATATTTGCTAGACCATGAAAATGATATGTTTATGAATGAAAGAAGGGAAATAGATGAAGTATTCTTTAAACAGGAACCTATCCTGAAACACAATTTGCCTGTTGAAATCCTAGGGGATCCTCCTCCACCCAAGGGTGATCCCGTGTTTGAGCTTAAACCGTTACCTGATACTCTTAAATATGCTTATCTTGATGAGAAAGAAGATATATCCTGTTATTATTAGTGCTAACCTTTCAGAGCATGAAGAAGAGAGATTATTGAAAACTCTGAAGAAGCACCGTGCTGCTATTGGATATACTCTTGATGATCTTAAGGGCATTAGTCCCACTCTATGTCAACACAAAATAAATTTGGAGAAAGATGCCAAACCAGTTCGTGATCACCAACGACGGCTGAATCCTAAGATGAAAGAAGTGGTAAGAAAGGAAATACTAAAGCTCCTTGAGGCAGGTATAATTTATCCCGTTGCTGATAGTCAGTGGGTAAGTCCTGTCCATTGTGTCCCTAAGAAGGGAGGTATTACCGTCGTTCCTAATGATAAAGATGAATTGATCCCGCAAAGAATTATTACAGGTTATAGGATGTTAATTGATTTCCGCAAATTAAATAAAGCTACTAAAAAGGATCATTACCCCTTACCTTTTATTGATCAAATGCTAGAAAGATTATCCAAACATACACATTTTTGCTTTCTAGATGGTTATTCTGGTTTCTCTCAAATACCTGTGTCAGCTGATGATCAATCAAAGACCACTTTTACTTGCCCTTTCGGTACTTTTGCTTATAGACGTATGCCTTTTGGTTTATGTAATGCACCTGCTACCTTTCAAAGATGCATGATGGCTATATTCTCTGACTTTTGTGAAAAGATTTGTGAGGTTTTCATGGACGACTTCTCCGTTTATGGATCCAGTTTTGATGATTGCTTGAGCAACCTTGATCGAGTTTTGCAGAGATGTGAAGAAACTAATCTTGTCTTGAATTGGGAAAAGTGCCACTTTATGGTTAATGAAGGTATTGTCTTGGGGCATAAAGTTTCTGAAAGAGGTATTGAAGTTGATAAAGCCAAGGTTGATGCTATTGAAAAGATGCCATGTCCCAAGGACATCAAAGGTATAAGAAGTTTCCTTGGTCACGCCGGTTTTTATAGGAGGTTCATTAAGGACTTCTCAAAAATTTCTCGGCCTCTGACTAATTTATTACAAAAAGATATACCATTTGTCTTTGATGATGATTGTGTAGAAGCATTTGAAATACTTAAGAAAGCATTGATCTCTGCACCTATTGTTCAGCCACCTGATTGGAATTTACCCTTTGAAATTATGTGTGATGCTAGTGATTATGCTGTAGGTGCTGTTCTAGGGCAAAGAGTTGATAAGAAATTAAATGTTATTCAATATGCTAGTAAAACTCTAGACAATGCTCAGAGAAATTATGCTACTACTGAAAAAGAATTCTTAGCAGTTGTATTTGCTTGTGATAAGTTCAGACCTTATATTGTTGATTCTAAAGTAACTATTCACACTGATCATGCTGCTATTAAATATCTTATGGAAAAGAAAGATGCTAAACCTAGACTTATTAGATGGGTTCTCTTGTTACAAGAATTTGATTTGCATATTATTGATAGAAAGGGAGCTGAGAACCCCGTTGCAGACAACTTGTCTAGGTTAGAAAATGTTCTTGATGACCCACTACCTATTGATGATAGCTTTCCTGATGAGCAATTAAATGTCATAAATGCTTCTCGTACTGCTCCATGGTATGCTGATTATGCTAATTACATCGTTGCTAAATTCATACCACCTAGTTTCACATACCAGCAAAAGAAAAAGTTTTTCTATGATTTGAGACATTACTTTTGGGATGACCCACATCTTTATAAAGAAGGAGTAGATGGTGTTATTAGACGTTGTGTACCTGAGCATGAACAGGAACAGATCCTACGCAAGTGTCACTCCGAGGCTTATGGAGGACACCACGCTGGAGATAGAACTGCACATAAGGTATTGCAATCCGGTTTTTATTGGCCTACTCTCTTCAAGGATGCCCGTAAGTTTGTCTTATCTTGTGATGAATGTCAAAGAATTGGTAATATTAGTAGACGTCAAGAAATGCCTATGAATTATTCACTTGTTATTGAACCATTTGATGTTTGGGGCTTTGATTATATGGGACCTTTTCCTGCCTCTAATGGATACACACATATTTTAGTTGCTGTTGATTACGTTACTAAGTGGGTAGAAGCTATTCCAACTAGTAGTGCTGATCATAACACTTCTATTAAAATGCTTAAAGAAGTTATTTTTCCGAGGTTTGGAGTCCCTAGATATTTAATGACTGATGGTGGTTCACATTTTATTCATGGTGCTTTCCGTAAAATGCTTGCTAATATGATGTTAATCATAGAATTGCATCTCCTTATCACCCACAGTCTAGTGGTCAAGTAGAATTGAGCAACAGAGAGCTCAAATTAATTTTGCAAAAGACTGTTAACAGATCTAGAAAGAATTGGTCCAAGAAACTTGATGATGCATTATGGGCCTATAGAACTGCATATAAAAATCCTATGGGTATGTCTCCGTATAAAATGGTTTATGGAAAAGCATGTCACTTACCTCTCGAACTAGAACATAAGGCTTATTGGGCTATTAAAGAGCTCAACTATGATTTCAAACTTGCCGGTGAGAAGAGGTTATTTGACATTAGCTCACTTGATGAATGGAGAACCCAAGCTTATGAGAATGCCAAATTGTTTAAAGAAAAAGTTAAAAGATGGCATGACAAAAGAATACAAAAGCGTGAGTTTAATGTAGGTGATTATGTATTGCTATACAACTCTCATTTAAGATTTTTTGCAGGAAAACTTCTCTCTAAATGGGAAGGCCCTTACGTTATCGAGGAGGTCTATCGTTCCGGTGCCATAAAAATCAACAACTTCGAAGGCACAAATCCGAAGGTGGTGAACGGTCAAAGAATCAAACATTATATCTCAGGTAATCCTATAAATGTTGAAACCAATGTTATTGAAACCGTAACCCCGGAGGAATACATAAGGGACACTTTCCGGAACGTTTCAGACTCCGAAAAGGAATAGGTATGTGGTACGGTAAGTAAACCGACTCCAAAACAGTTCTAATGGCAATTTTTCTCCGTTTTGGAATATTTAGAAAAATAGAAAAATAAGAAGCAGTTCGGGAAGGACACGAGGCCTCCACGAGGGTGGAGGGTGCACCCTACCCCCCTGGGCGCGCCTCCTGCCTCGTGGGCACCTCGTGTGCTCTCCGGACTCCGTTTTCTTGCACGTTACGTATTTTGGTCGGGAAAAATTCATTATATAATCTCCCGAAGGTTTTGACTCCTGTATCACGCAATTGTCCTCTGTTCTTGTTTCAAGCTGTTTTCTGTCAGGGTTGTCAAGGCTAGGCATCATGTCGTCCCCCTCCTCCAACAATGGTGACAACGATGCTTGGCTAATGAAGATAGAGCTGAAGAGGGAAGAACCCATGGAGATCAACAAGGATGAAGGGATCAAGAAGGCCACGAAGGATCAAGCTCCTGCAGCAGAAGACAGCCTTCAACTTGATCACAATCTTCTTACCCCAACTAAGATTGAAGCTTTCAAGATGATTGAGTTAGCTCGTATACAAAACAAGTATCTCACACATGAAAATATTTTGTTGAAGGAGCATATCGTTGCACTCAAGGGCATTATCCGCAAGTTGGAGGACCTCTTACGCTCGATGTGCGACTATCCATCATCAACAATTCCACCACCTTCCTCACCAACAAAGGAGACATAATCACATGGGTATGAGCACTCCCCTTGGCAGCTGCCAAGCTTGGGGGAGATGCCCCGGTATCGTATCACCACCACATCTCCTATCTTTACCGTTTTTCTTAGTTCGATCCTATTAGTAGTATCTTGATCTAGTAGAATAAAATTTTTGGTATGATCTAGTTTTGAGTTTTGCTTTATGATCCCTCTATGTAACCGAGTCCGTGAGCTATATATATATATAATAAAGATTAGTGTTGAGTCAAGGGCTTGATTATCTTGCTATGATCTTGAGTGAATAAAAGAAAGAGAAAAGAATAAAAAGAAATAAAGAGATCATATTGATCTTATGAGAGTAATGACTTCACATAGAAAGAGTATGATGATTAAAAGTTGTTGAGAGTTGACAAACATAGCTTTGGTCATCGTTGCAATTAATAGGAAGTAATAAAGAAAGAGGGGTTTAACATATAAATATACTATCTTGGACATCTTTTATGATTGGGAGCACTCATTAAAATATGACATGCTAAAGAGTTGATGTTGGACAAGGAAGACAACGTAATGGGTTATGTTTTCTTATATCTGAGATAAAGTATATTGTCATGGATCATCCAACATGTTGAGCTTGCCTTTCCCCCTCATGCTAGCCAAATTCTTTGCACCAAGTAGAGATACTACTTGTGCTTCCAAATACCCTTAAACCCAGTTTTGCCATGAGAGTCCACCATATCTACCTATGGATTGAGTAAGATCCTTCAAGTAAGTTGTCATCGGTGCAAGCAATAAAAATTGCTCTCTAAATATGTATGATTTATTGGTGTGGAGGAAATAAGCTTTATACGATCTTGTGATGTGGAAGAAATAAAAGCGACGGACTGCATAATAAAGGTTCATATCACAAGTGGCAATATAAAGTGACGTTCTTTCGCATTAAGATTTTGTGCATCCAACCCTGAAAGCGCATGGCAACCTCTACTTCCCTCTGCGAAGGGCCTATCTTTTATTATTATCTTCTACCTTATGCAAGAGTCATGGTGATCTTCACCTTTTCTTTTTACATTTTATCCTTTGGCAAGCACAATATGTTGGAAAGATCCTGATATATATATATATATATATATATATATATATTAGTTGGATGTAGGTTAGCATGAACTATTATTGTTGACATTACCCTTGAGGTAAAAGGTTGGGAGGCGAAACTATAAGCCCCTATCTTTCTCTGTGTCCGATTAAAACTCCGTAACCACAAGTATTGCGTGAGTGTTAGCAATTGTGAAAGACTAAATGATAGTTGAGTAT
The DNA here is from genome assembly GCF_018294505.1 of Triticum aestivum. Lineage (NCBI taxonomy): Eukaryota > Viridiplantae > Streptophyta > Magnoliopsida > Poales > Poaceae > Triticum > Triticum aestivum. Next base: position 78,576,854 of record NC_057808.1, on the reverse strand, counting down.
GTGGACTTGCTAAAAAGCTCTGACATAGACTCTTTCTGATGTTATGATAAATTGCAATTGCTTCAATGACTGAGATTATAGTTTGTTAGTTCTCAATAAAGTTTCTGATTCATACTTTGCATTGTGAATAGATTATTACTTGAGCATAAGAAATCATATGACAATATCCATATATGTTGCTGTTATGAGAATAATCATGATGCCCTCATGTCCGTATTTTATTTTATCGACACCTCTACCTCTAAACATGTGGACATATTTATCGTTATCGGCTTCCGCTTGAGGACAAGCGAGGTCTAAGCTTGGGGGAGTTGATACGTCCATTTTGCATCATGCTTTTATATCGATATTTATTGCATTATGGGCTGTTATTACACATTATGTCACAATACTTATGCCTATTCTCTCTTATTTTACAAGGTTTACATAAGGAGGGAGAATGCCGGCAGCTGGAATTCTGGGCTGGAAAAGGAGCAAATATTAGAGACCTATTCTGCACAACTCCAAAAGTCCTGAAACTCCACGAAAGTTATTTTTGGAAATAATAAAAAATACTGAGCGGAAGAAATACGTCAGGGGGGCCTCCACCTGTCCACGAGGGTGGGGGGCGCGCCCTACCCCCTGGGCGCCCCCTGCCTCGTGGGCCCCCTGTTGGCCCTCCGGTGGCCATCTTCTGCTATATGAAGTCTTTCGTCCGAAGAAAAATCATAAGCAAGCTTTCGGGACGAGACTCCGCCGCCACGAGGCGGAACCTTGGCGGAACCAATCTAGGGCTCCGGCAGAGCTGTTCTGCCGGGGACACTTCCCTCCGGGAGGGGGAAATCATCGCCATCGTCATCACCAACGCTCCTCTCATCGGGAGAGGGCAATCTCCATCAACATCTTCACCAGCACCATCTCCTCTCAAACCCTAGTTCATCTCTTGTATCCAATTCTTGTCTCTAAGTCTGGGATTGGTACCTGTAGGTTGCTAGTAGTGTTGATTACTCCTTGTAGTTGATGCTAGTTGGTTTATTTGGTGGAAGATCATATGTTCAGATCCTATATGCATATTAATACTCCTCTGATTATGAACATGAATATGCTTTGTGAGTAGTTACGTTTGTTCCTGAGGACATGGGAGAAGTCTTGCTATTAGTAGTCATGTGAATTTGGTATTCGTTCGATATTTTGATGAGATGTATGTTGTCTATCCTCTAGTGGTGTTATGTGAACGTCGACTACATGACACTTCACCATTATTTGGGCCTAGAGGAAGGCATTGGGAAGTAATAAGTAGATGATGGGTTGCTAGAGTGACAGAAGCTTAAACCCTAGTTTATGCGTTGCTTCGTAAGGGGCTGATTTGGATCCATATGTTTCATGCTATGGTTAGGTTTACCTTAATACTTTTTTGTAGTTGCGGATGCTTGCAATAGAGGTTAATCATAAGTGGGATGCTTGTCCAAGTAAGGACAGCACCCAAGCACCGGTCCACCCACATATCAAATTATCAAAGTACCGAACGCGAATCATATGAACGTGATGAAAACTAGCTTGACGATAATTCCCATGTGTCCTCGGGAGCGCTTTTCTCTATATAAGAGTTTGTCCAGGCTTGTCCTTTGCTACAAAAAGGATTGGGCCACCTTGCTGCACTTTATTTACTTTTGTTACTTGTTGCTCGTTACCAATTATCCTTTCACAAAACTATCTGTTACCTATAATTTCAGTGCTTGCAGAGAATACCTTGCTGAAAACCGCTTATCATTTTCTTCTGCTCCTCGTTGGGTTTGACACTCTTACTTATAGAAAGGACTATGATAGATCCCCTATACTTGTGGGTCATCACACGCGTGCATGCCACTACGACCCCCTGGAACAGATCCGTCTAGTAGGCACAGCAGCGATTCTTCCTCCGTTCATTACTTACCCGCGTAGGACGAAGATGCCACCAGGTATTGTGTGGCCTGAAGTTGGGGTGATACACCTGCTCGTGGACCTCTTCTTCCGCCTGGAGATCAGCTGGTACACCAGAGCCGCCACGGCATGCGGCCTCCTTCCCTCAAGCACCGCCATGCTTTCCTTCACCGACAGCTGCCTGACTTCAGAGGTTTTCCCCGACGTTGATGTACCTTATCGCTATGTCGCGTCGTTGTATCCCTCCACCGCGTGCCTACGCGCCGCCTAGTTGGTCAAGACTACCTTTCCCTTTCTGAACTCGTACTTATGGCTTGTAACCGAACTTATGTATGGATATGTATGTCATGTTTGGCTACTATGTAGTATCCATCGAACTTCTTTCATATGCATGTTTCATCGTGAATGATTCCTTGTCTTTGCAAATTTCTTCATGCTGAACTACCCCTGTTACATGTTAGCAGGATGGTTAGACCCGCTGGTCGTGGTCGTGGTGGCAACGCCCCACCACCGCCTGAGTACATGGCTGGTATGATCCAACAGTTTGAGCTGAACCGCCAGTTCATGGAAGGAGTGATAGCTCAGTTTCCTCGCCCCAACTTGAACCAGCAGCCAGCCACTGTGACACTGAATGACTTTGCACATCTCAACCCAAGCATCTACCGCAACTCAACTCAGCCACTTGATGCTGACGACTGGCTCCGCGACATCACTTCGAGATAGAGTCTGCTGGTGTAGCCCCTGCCAGCTATGTCACCTTTGCGGCATATTATCTGAAGTGTGGCACCCCGGCTCAGAGAAACCGGAACGCCCCATATTCCAGCCCAGAGATCGAGGAGAAGTCTTCAAGAATACGGCACTGCTTAGCATAGAACAAATCAGCTCTTTATTGCAATCTATTGGGGTACAAGGGGATTACATCGGCACGGCGACGCTACGCCTGCCACGGTTGCTCCATGCAAGCAGCAGAACAACACGAGGCAGCGAAAGGACTACTGGTAGCGGAAAAACGACGACGGTGGTGAACTCCACTCCGCAGGGACTCTGGCTGGAACGCTTATCCTACCGCGCAAACAAGGGATCAACGGCAAACAAGCAATCATTTCCGGCATGACCTACAAACTGGCATGACATGCCAGGTCAGTACATTGAATGTACTTGCAAGCTCACAGCAACCAAAGCAATCAAGACAAACAATAGCATGGCAATTACAGGTTAACAAGGATTAACATGATACTATCAGATCAATCATAGCATGAATAAGATGATACAGCTAGAACAATACGAGCATGGCATAAACATATGAACATGATGAGACTAGCATGCAACATGATGAACTATCATGCACGAACTTACTCTGTTCGGGTTACCTCGTAAACACCACATGTATCACTTACCATCACGGACATCACACGATCATCTCAGGATCCAATCAAGCTTGGTATTAACAATACCGTAGTAATCATTATGACCACAAGGAGCTTGACCTTTACCCTTGACTCTCGCATAACACCACAAATATCCAACAAGTCGGTATTCACGATATCACAGTGATCCTCTCACGATCACATAAATATCAACCAACATCTTTCATCATCGAACCGGGGTCGTTATTAATCCAATTATTATTAATACTTTTGACCCATAGTGTGACCGACACGAACTGGGCCCATATCCGCGGGCGTTGCTATCAATAGATTAAACACACACTCTGCAGAGGTTAGCACACTGTACCCACACCACGGAACCCATGGTCTCGCACTCCCATACATGCGGACACGGCTTTCCGACAAAACCGATCTACTGCCATGACACTCTCCCAGCCACTCCGACCAACACCCCCTTGGGGTTCAGTCCTGGGTGGCCCCGTGTCTACCAAAGACACCAACGGCCACCGTCGTGGCAAAACGGTCCCAAACGGGGACAAGGTATACCGTAAAAACAAAAACGAGCACACAAGGTTATGTCCGCCTACCTGATCAGGGTAGCGCGTGGCCATAACCTTCCCTTGCGGGAGGCACCGGCGAGAGGCATGACAATAGACCCAGCTAGGACCCTCCCATAGGGTAAGCGTGGTTGCACTGGTCAGATCGATATGGTGGCACCATGAGTCAGCCAACAGTTGTTCAAGTTCAATTTAATCCGGTTAAACTTGAATGCAATATGCTGAGCCATGATAAAATAACATGATGCAACTACAATGCATGAACATGATATCAAAATAAGCATGGAGGTGCAACATAATCAACGAGCATAGCATCAACATGTAACCATTTATCCAGATGAGCATGGCATACTGACGAGCATGAATATCACAACTAGCACACTACACATAGCGTGACATGACCTCTAGCATCAATAATAAATACCATGCAATAACATGACGATAAAACTACCATGCAAGTATTTAATCAACTGGATGTAAAGAAACATGCATAATGGCGGTACTCGGAACAGACGATAGTCATGCACCGAAGACCATCACCAACATGTACTACTACCAAACATGGTCCATAAGAAAGTAATACTAGCATGAAGAGCATAATAACAGAGCGCAAGAAAACATAGCATGACGGTAAACATCGATTCATAAGCATAACCGAAATACCGACAACAGTAGCAAAACAAACAGACAGTTATTAAAGATTCAAGTTGAAAACCAATGCTTCCGCATGACTATCATGCAAATGGTGGTTGTGGCTTGCCTGGGGATGGAGAAGGCTCCGGGAAGAAGTGCGGAATGACCGCGGAAGGAATCGCCGGAAAGGGTACTCTCTCGGAGGGGGCTGATTGGGGCAAGGGCAAAATGGTCATTTTCAGAATGTTGAAACATAGTGAAAATGGTGGGAACAGAACGGGCTCGACGAGACGAAGACGTGGGTGTTGGATTCACCTCGATCGGAGTTACGGATAAAAAGTTAGGAGGAGTTTTCTGCCAGGGACCTATCTGCAAGAAAAATATTTTCAAACAGGGCCTGGACAGAAAAACTGAAAGCGTATTCTAGTGAATACGTTTCCTATAAGGAAAGCGCACTTACAGCCGCAGTTAACACAGAATACGCTTTCCAAATTAGAAAATGTCTTCTGGAAACTGCGCTTCCACTTAACTGACATGGCAGTGGCGGGGCCAGGCTTATCTCGCTGACGTGCGGGTCCCACGGGGCGGGGCCCGTCACTTATCCACGCTGGCCAGGCAGTCAACGCGGGGCCGGCTCCGGGTCAATGACGTCTAGGGCCCGCGGTTGACTCTCTCTCCTCCCTCGTTCCTTCTTCTTCCTCCCGCGCTCGAGAGAGACAGAGGCGAGGCCGGCCGCCTCGACGGCGAGTCCCGGCGACTCCGGTCATCTCCCGCGGAGCTCGGCACACCGGCGTGTTCGGGAAGAAGCGGCGCACCAGATGGCGTAGGGCACGGCCACCGAGGAGCACCGAGGCGAGGGCAGTTTCGAGGACGGCGGACGGCGGCTACGGGTGGCTATGGGGCTCGTGGCCAGAGGCCATAGGAGGGAGGGCGATGGGCAGGGGATGCTCGCCGTGGTCCGAGTGGTCCTCAGGTGAGGTCAGGAGGGAGGGGGAGGGCTTGGTCGCCACGAATTTTGGGAGGGGCCAGAAGCGGCCATGGCGGCGATGGGACGAAAAGAGAGCTCCCCGAGCTCAGGTGAGGGTCTAGGGAGGGCTCTGGGAGTGAGGGAGGAGTGCTGGTGTGCTCGGGAGGGGTCGGGCTGGCTTAAATAGCCGTGGCAAGGCGGTTCGATGAGCACGGCCGCGGTGACGCGTGTCCGGCGCGCGGACGCGTGTGCTCGCGACCAAGCTCGAACAGGGACAAGGGGGAAGTGGACGAGGGTCACGGAGACGAGAGGGGCTCGGGGACAAGAGAGGGAAGAAGCCACGGCGTCATTAATGCCTTGTCGGCACTGTGCGCCCGTGGACGCGCTCTGTTTCTCGACGGGGACGGGTCACCGGGGAAGCAAACGGAGGGGGCAAGAGCTCCAGAGGGACGGCGACAGCTCGGGGAACACGCTGGACATGGCTAGGCTCCAAGGGAACCAGCGCGCAGCGAGGGAGAAGAAGACAGAGGCGCTAGAGCGCGCGGATGATATGCCAACACGGTGGTCACCGCTATGACCGGCAAGGAGAAGCTGCAAAGGGCTGGCAAAGTTTGTTTGGAGGCTAGTCCTTGATCCCCAAGGCATCTCAGAAGTGAAATATAACGAGAAGGAGCCAAGGAGATGAGTGTGGCATCGCTACAAGTTTGTTGTATCAGACTTGTCCAAGCACTGCTGATCAACAGGAACTTGATTGGGTCAAATGGAATTGTCTGGGGTGTTTAACTATGGAGGGACTACGATCCTGGTAATTATGGAAGGATTTGGATCAAGTATTAATACACTTGCTTTGCAAATGCATAAACTGGTCCAGAATAGAGATGATGAAGGTGCACTGAAATGGAGAAGCCACTTGAGCTGAAATTTGGCGAGGCAGGGTTATTTGTCCATATGAAGATGCTCAAAAAGTTTCATACCAAATGGACATGCCAAAATAGTACGTGCTTCACAAACATCTCCTCTGGACAGAAACTAGAAATAACTTTGGTGATCAAATGGCTTAAGCAAATGATCCCAAATTTGGTGGAGAGATGTTATATGGGTAGGAGCATGATCTGGTAATTTATCAGAATTAATGAAGCAATTTAGAATATACTTGCTTCACAACCTGAAAATATTGCCAGAAACAAAGATTTGGTCCTGTGCCCGCATAGATCATACGATAGGGCTGAAAATTGGAGGAGGGCAATTATATGAGCACATGAAGGAGTGTGAAAAATTTCCAACTTATTTGGATAACCCTAGATAGCACTTCCTTCACAAAGGCTTCCCTCAGACAGGAACTTTGAAAAACACTAAGGAAGCTTGGCTAGGCAAATAAAGTTGAATTTTGGCACAGGACAATTATTTGGACATGAAAAGGTGTCCAACAAGTTTGAGGTCAATTGGGCAAAGGAAAATAGCACTTGCTTCACAATGTGCCATTTAGGGCAGAATAGGAAATGAATTATTTGAGCATGATGATAAACATGGCAAATGGAATAATTTGACATATTTGAGGAAGATATGACCCAAACAATTTATGAGAATTATTTGGGAATTTTAGGAGTGACGGAAATATAGGTTGCTTCACAACCTAGGGCAATTAGGGTTATTCCCTTAATAGAAAAGGAATATCCCCAATAAAAAGAATATTGGGATTTGGGATAGGATGAAACTGGAAAGGTCTAGGGAAGGATTTGAGGTTGACAAGCCACTCTGGAAGCAAAGAAGAGGTCATCTTCTTCCGTTTCCAGACCACAGAGCCATGGAAAAAGAAAACTCAAGCAAAAATCTCAAAAAATCAAATGAAAAAGAAAGGGCCAAAAATCAGGCTGTGACATGAAGGGTCCTGCTGCTAAATGGTGGGACAGCCACAGGCGTTCACTACCTGCTGGAACGGTCATCACTTGGCCGGATTTCCAAGCTGCTTTTCGTGCCCGCTTCATTCCTCAGGGAAATATGGACAGGAAGAAGCGCGAGTTTCGCAACCTCACCCAAGGCAACAAGACTGTGGATGCCTATCAGCGGGAGTTCCTTGACCTGTCCCGCTATGCTGAAGATGACATTGCCACTGATGCACGTAAACAGGAAAAGTTTCGTGATGGACTTCAAGCTGATATCAAACTGACGCTACTCGTGCATGACTTTGCTGATTTAAACACCTTGGTGAACAAGGCCATTCATGTCAAAACTGGTCTGCAGGAACATCTCGGATCCCTCAGGCGCAACCGTGATGTGGCTTCATCTTCGGGCCCGTCATCGCAGAAGCCACTACTAGGAAAAGGGCTATAGCTAATATGGACATTAATGCGCACCATGTATGTGGTGCGCCACTGCTATATAGCATTAGTGCACCAGATACAGGTACGCCATTAATGTCCTCATTACTAATGGCACACCTGGTGGGTGGTGCGCCATTACTAGTTTTGAAAAAAAGGTAAAAAAATTTGTTAGCAGTGGCGCACCAGGGGATAGTGCGACATTACTAGTTCTAACTAGTAATGGCGCACTGTCCACTGGTGCGCCACTACTAACATGTTTTTTTCAAACTAGTAATGGCGCACCACTCACCAGGTGCGCCATTAGTAACCCTGGTTACTAATGGCGCATTCTTAGGTGGTGCGCCATTGGTAACCTGGGAGCAGCTAGATATTTTGGACAGCCACCTACCACACTCACTTTCCCCACTTCATTCTCTCCACCTCTACCAAGCTTGGTCTCGGCTGCCTCCTCCTCCTCACCTCATTTGCACCATAGATTCACCCAAATTAAGTGGTTAAATTTCCTTTTTTTGATAGGTAAGTAAGGGGAAAGCTTTCTTTATGTTCTAGATCTACTTTTTTCTCCCTCCAACAACGTACACACTTTTTATGGCCTAGATCTATGTATGTTTGTGGTGTTGCATATGTTTGTGTTTGCAGGTACCGGTATTTGAAATGCGATAGTTGCCAATATTTTGTCGGAATATTGATTCATTTCCGTTTCAGCGAGAATTTGGCACTATGCATTCTTTTTGGTCCTATTTTTAGGCAAAGTCATGCCAATTTTTTTGGTTCTAAAATATTGTTTTGCTCTACCCCGCAGGCGACCATGGTCCGCACGATGACCGAAGGCATCGTGAATAGGTTTTTGAGCTCCGCGAAGGCCGAGATGCTTCAAAAGAACGAGACGGAGATAAGATGTCCGTGTCGAAGATGCAAGCTGAAGAGCCTTATGGACCCGAATTCTGTACAGGTGCGGGACCACCTGCTCTTGCGTGGTTTCATGGATGGCTATCGGTGGCAAGGTGATGAAGATGACTATGAAGTCGTCCATGGGGGCCGGGCAAGAAATGAGGAAGGGCAGCAAGACAACCGCGGCGAGGGCGGGCGAGAAGACGAAGAATCTCCAGGACATGATCACGAAGTAGATGCAGTACACAGTCATCATGTAGAAGATGCCGGACATGATGATGAGGAAGGTCAAGACGAAGGGCATGATCATGAAGATGAAGATGCCGGAGCAGACGACGATGGACCATCGATGGGCTGGGTGCAGGACCCTCATATTCAAGAGCTGCTTCTCAAGCAGACGGATAACGCAAGAGCTGCCGCCCGAGAGAAAGCCAAGCTGGATCAACTGGAGATAGACGCGGTTACTCCATTGTATGAAGGATGCAGGCCCGAGGATACCCGCCTGAAAGTAACGCACATGGCTCTGGAGATGAAGGTAAAATACAAAATGACCGACGCATGCTTCGACGAGAACATGTCATTCTGGCACGAACGTCTTCCCAAGGGGAACAAGTGCCCGACCAGTTTCGAGGAGGCGAAGAAAATCGTGTGTCCTCTGGATTTACCGCACGTGAAATACCATGTGTGCATGAACAATTGCATCATTTATCGGGACGAGCACGCGGAGTCTACCATATGTCCGGTGTGCGGCGTCACTCGATACAAGAAGAGGAAGAAAGCTCCTCGAAAAGTGGTGTGGTACTTTCCGATCACTCCTCGTCTGCAGCGGTATTTCGCGGACCCTAAGCTAGCAAAGCTCCTGCGTTGGCACGCGGATAGGGAGGAGAAGAAGCGAGAAGATGACGGAAATGATCCGGAGATAAATAAAAAAGACAAGATGCTGAGTCACCCTAAGGATGCGAGCCAGTGGCAAGCGTTGAACTTCGAACACCCAGAATTTGGGGACGATCCAAGGAACATCGTGCTGGGCGCGAGCACCGATGGAGTCAATCCGTTTGGCAGCCAGAGAAGCACACATAGCACCTGGCCTGTGTTTGTGTGGATGTACAACCTTCCCCCTGGTTGTGCATGAAGAGGAAGTACATTCACATGAGTATGCTAATTGAAGGGCCGAAACAACCAGGGAACGACATCAATCTGTATCTGGGGCTGCTGAAAGAGGAGCTAGACACGCTGTGGAAAACGCCAGCCAATACGTGGGACGCCGCAGAGAAAGAATATTTCCCTATGAGAGCCGCACTGCTCACGACGGTGCACGACTATCTCGGTTACGGATATGTCGCGGGGCAGGTGGTCCACGGATTTTCTGGATGCGTCAGGTGCATGGATGACACAACGTATCGCCAGCTAGATAGAGATCCCGGGTCTTCGAAAACCGTGTTCATGGGACATCGAAGGTGGCTTCGCGACGATGACTCATGGAGAAAACGCAAGGATCTGTTCGATGGTGAAACCGAACCCCGAAGACGCCCGCGTACGAGGAGCGGCGAGGAAATAGACGAGCTGTTGAAAAATTGGAAAGATTGCCCACTGCCGGGAAAAGGCAAGCGGAAAAGGCGCCAGAGCCGCTGCTGAAGGTATGGAAAACGAGGTCTGTTTTCTGGGACTTGCCGTACTGGAAGATCCTCCGTGTGCCTCACAGCCTTGATGTCATGCATATCACGAAGAACGTGTGCGAGAGTCTGCTTGGTACCCTGCTCAACATGCCAGAGAGGACCAAAGATGGGCCGAAAGCAAGGGCAGACTTGAAATCAATGGGCATCAGGGAGGAGCTTCACGCTAATGATGATGATGATGAGGCGAAGGACACGGAAAGTCGTCGCAAAGGCAAAAAGGCCAAGAAGATCGGAAATGACTACCCTCCCGCGTGCTTCACTCTAAGTCAGGAAGAGATCGAGCAGTTTTTCACTTGCCTCGTAGGAGTAAAACTTCCTTACGGTTACGCGGGGAAGATAAGCAGATACCTAGACTCAGCGAAGCAGAAGTTCAGCGGGATGAAGTCTCACGACTGTCACGTGCTGATGACGCAGATACTTCCAGTTGCAATCCATGGGATCATGGACGCGCATGTCCGTGAAACGCTATTTGGCCTATGCAACTTTTTCGACGTCATCTCTCGGAAGTCGGTTGGCGTGAGGCAACTCAGAAGGCTACAGGAAGAGATCATGGTGATACTATGCGAGCTTGAGATGTACTTCCCGCCCGCATTCTTCGACGTTATGGTGCATCTGCTGGTCCATATCGTGGAGGATATCATCCAACTCGGGCCGACGTTCCTGCACAGCATGATGCCGTTCGAAAGGATGAATGGTGTCATCAAAGGATACGTTCGCAACATGTCACGTCCAGAGGGAAGCATAGCCAGGGGCTTTCTGACCGAAGAGTGCATCTCCTACTGCACGAATTATCTAGGCATCGAGAACCCCGTTGGTCTGCCCGTCAACAGGCACCTCGGCAGGCTCGCTGGATGGGGTCACCGCGATGGTCGCCGCGAAATGCATGTCGACTTCGAGGGTCGACTCGCCGACTTTGAAAGAGCAAACCTAGTCGCGCTACAACACATAGACGTGGTCGATCCTTGGGTGGTAGAGCACAAAACCTTTATTGAGAAGACGTACAATGACCGAGGCCAACAGAGGACGGACGGAGATATAATCAAAGAGCACAACTCATGTTTCACGCGTTGGTTCAAGGAGAAGCTTCTGTCGTACCCTTTACATGAGGATTCTTCCGCGGAAGAAAAACTCATATTCGCCTTGTCACAGGGCGCCGAGCACAACCTGATGACCTATGAGGCGTACGATATCAACGGCTACACATTCTACACCGAGGAAAAGGACATGAAGAGCGATGGTTATCAGAACTCCGGGGTAACGATGGAATCCTACACCGGTAACGACAAGGACAGATACTACGGAAGGATCGAGGAGATCTGGGAGCTGAGCTACGCTGGAGAGAAGGTCCCGATGTTCCGTGTCAGATGGGCCAAGAGCGTCCTAAAAGAAGACCGGTATTTCACCACCATGGTTATACCCGAAGCCAAATCCAAGACCGCGGGCGCAAACGTCACCGCGAAAAATGAGCCATGGGTACTGGCTTCCCAAGTGGACCAATGCTTCTTCATTACCGACCCGTCAAAGCCCAGTCGTGTTGTCGTGAGGAGAGGCAAAAGGAAGATCATCGGAATGGATGGAGTCGCCAATGAGCAAGACTTCGACAAGTACGGCGACCCGAAGATGGAACATGACGACGACGATGAAGTGCCATACACCACAAGAAGAAGCAGTACCACCCTACCTAAAGGACGTCCGTTCAAGAGAAGAACTCCATTTGCGAAAAAGAAGGGCAAGAAGATTGTGAAAAGATAGCTATAGCTAAGATCGATTATATTTAAATTGTAGTCTTCATTTCTCGATTGTATTTCGACATATGGAAATAATATTTCTTCTGTTCTAGTCCTCATGAATATTTATTTATGTTTATTCGGTATACCAATTTTTATTTAGGTTTATTCTGGTATTGAATTTCTAACTCACAAAAAGTATTGAATTTGTTAATATTTTTTGAACTCATGAATATTTTTAAATTTCATGGGCACTTTTTGAATTCATGAATATTTTTTCAAATTTGATGATATTTTTTCATATTCATAAATGTTTTCTAAAAAATTATTAGATGCAACTAAAAATCCAAAAAAATATTTTCAAATAAAAAATTTGATGATATTTTTCATATTCATAAATATTTTCAAATAACAAATTTTATGATATTTTTTCACATTCATAAATGTTTTCAAATTTGATCGTCATTTTCTAAAAAATTATTAGATGCAACTGAAAATCCAAAAAAAGTTAGTAATGGCGCACCAGGGGAAGGTGCGCCATTGCTATCACGGTGTTTATGGCGCACCCCTAGAAGGTGCGCCATTGCTAACCTCCCCCCTCTGTATGTAGGTGTGTGATGTCCATCTCGCTAACCCTCCCTCACCAGATCCCCCTCGCCCCCCGCACCCGCTCCACCGCCGCCGATGACCCCCGCACCCGACGACCCCCGCGCCCGCTCCACCGCCGCCGTCCGCCCGCTCCCGCTCCCCTCGCCCTCCCCGGCCCAGCAGCGAACAGAGCCTAGAAAGCCTCGCCGACGTCGCCCCCTGCCCTCCCCACGAACCCTAGCCGCCCCTGCCCTCGAGCGTGAGCCGCCGCCAATCCAGCCACCGGCGGGGCGGTGCGCATCCTCAGCACCATCGACCGCGAGCTGCTCAAGCCCTCCGCCTCCGTCGCACTGCAGCATCGACCGCGAGCTGCTCAAGCCCTCTCCGAGACGTCGATGCCAGCTAGCCCGCTCCCCTCCCTCGTCCGTCGCCCTCGGCCGCCCTCGGGCCCTCTCCGAGACAACGACGCCAGCTAGCCCGCTCCCATCACGGCGCCGGCCGGCCGGACGGTCCCCTCCCCTCGCCGGCTCGCCTCCAACCTGCAGGGCACCCGCGGTCCACGCCATCGCTGCCGACCTGCCCTAGCAAGTTAGCAAGGTACAATTGATCTTCCCTTCCTGCAATTCTGCTAAGCAAAAAATCTGGGAAGATAAAGATTGGTGTCAATTCGTGTTCATGTCAACCATACAATTGAACTTGATGCTTCCTGCTTATATGAATTAGTAAGTACATGAACTGTTAACTTGTTTTACAGATACTGTATTTGAGGAATAACTTGATGGTCTCCACATTTCCTTTTTTTGTGACCAAGTAATGGCCCGAACTCTCTTCATTAAGAGTAGTTTTGTATGTTTTGTAATGGGCACGAATTTCTGTCTGTGACTGATTACCAATTTACCATGCTCTGCATCTAGCACCATCTTTGCTGCTACTGTTGAGCTTATGCCAAGTGTTGTAATTTAAACTGGAATGCTTAGAAGAACACAAAATACTTTTTGAAGCAGTGATTATTGGATTATTTTGATATCTTAGACAACATAATTGCTCCTATTAGTGTGTTAATAATCGAAAAGTGCACCTAGTTTTGGGAAATCATATATGCACTGAATCTCTGAATATATTAAATGTTGATTGACCTGGAGAGTTATTTGTGCCCCCTGAGTAGAGTTTGTACTTTGTAGTAGATTAAGCATTGTTGTTTCAGTGCAGCTAATGCTATGTTTGATTTCTATTCTGCCTAACATAATTCTGTTTTTTTTGTTTCATAGGTGCAGGCATCTCAAGCACTGCCTCCGTACCACAGACAGCAGCAGCTCGTGTTGTTTCAAAGCTGTTATAGATATCATTGACAAGAGGTAAACTCAAGACGCCGCTACATTTGGCTGGGTACTCACATAATAATGCTAGTATAGTGGTCAAGAAACTAAGTGCTGGCTAGCTGTTTTACACTTAGTTTTTACAATTCATAGCAATATGTGGTAAATTCTTACTCTAAGCAAGGTAATTAAGTAAACTGCTACATGGTCACTACACTAGTACAATGTTGCTCTCTTCAGCTAGCTTAGATAGGTCCAGTTGAGGCAGGCAAGCAAGCAAGCAAACATGGATGGATTCTCTGACCCATTCTAGTACCACATTATGTGATCAATTTTTTTAACTGCAAGATGGTGATGCTTTCTTATCTGCATTAGTATTATCGAAATGGAGATGTAAGCTTTATATTACTATACAGGTGATCAATATTTTCTTTTCCTAATCTTGGGCTTAGGTGATCAGTGCCCTTCTAATAATTTGGATAATACTACTTGTGATGATGCTGCTGCTGTACTACTTGTGATGATGCTGCTGCTGTACTACTTGTGATGCTGCTGCTACTTGTGATTTTGTTAACTTGTGATGCTGCTGCTACTTGTGATCTTCTGAAATGACCCCTTTCTCCTGAAATGTTGATTAATTTCCGTTTCGGTTGAGAATGGGGCACTCCTAGGTCAAGAAAATTAGCAAAGGTCATGCCCAATTTTCTTGACCTAGAAGGTGCCCGATTCTCAACCGAAACAAAAATTAATCAGCATGTATCTTGACATCAACCAACTTTCTGGACACATCCCTCGACAACTAGGTTATCTTGAGAACTTAGAGGAGTTGTGGCTTTGGAAAGAGGCCTTGGAAAGCTACTCCTACTAGCTAGATGGAGATCTGTGCTCTGCTAGCTGTGGCACACACTAGTTAATTAATTAACCAAAACTAATCTCTGGTCAAAATGATGGGCTAATCATGATTAAATGATAGGAGAGGGATGCATGGCAGTGGCACCCATTGGATCCATACATATATACAAAGCTATAAAAAGATTATACAATAGTAGTGATCTAGTGCTTTAGTGGTTGGATTAGTTTAGTATTTTTTCACACACTCAGACACCCTTGCTTGCCATGTGTGTGAGAGAGATAGTGAGAGGAGACAAGAAAAAGGGGGTTAGGAAGATGCTGCCTGCTCATCAAAGCTAACCATCTCCCCCTTTACACCCCTTTTCCTTTGTCTTTTGTGGGTTGCAAGGAAGCTACTGGTTCCATCCCAAAACACCTAGCAACAACACACTAACAGGTTCCATCCCAAAACACCTAGGCAATATCACAAACATCTCTCAATTGTTCCTTGACAATAACCAACTTTTTGGCAACATTCCTCGAGAATTAGGTTATTTGGTCAACTTAGAGATCTTGTTCCTTGATAATAACCAACTTTTTGACCAAACTTTTTCCTATTTAGAGCGAACATAGCCAACAACGATGAGGCCGGCGGTTCGGGCAAGGCATTCTGGGAGCTGTCCTAGGAGATGGAGGAAGAACCTTACCGCTATGAGGATGCCGCGGAAGACACCGATCCCGACTACACAACCCCTAGTGGCGTCGGGGATGACACCACTGATGGTGCCGCCGAGGATGCCACCACTGATGATGGCAGCGCACGCACAGATGGCAGCCAACCGAAGAGGCAACGGAAGGACCGGCGCCCGAACGTGCTCGGCACCGTCAAGGAGGAATTTACTAAAGTGTCCTCCAGTGGGCATCCAACGGCGCCCAAAGAATTAGTCAAGGGGTACGCGGGACAGCTCGGGTGCATTCTCCGGAGCACCGTCTCGATCAACACCGAGAACCTAAGGCATCGTGACCGAGGGAATTTGCGCAACCTCCTCTTCACGAAGCTGCACGAACGATACAAGTTCCCCGGTGACTTCGCAAACACACGCCTCTCAGGGAATAAAGTGAACAGTGCCGCCCTCACAAAGATGAGCACGGCCCTGGCTACTTGGAGAGCCGTGGTGAAGAGAAGGATTGAAAAAGGTGATAGTTATGAGAAGATCAAGGAGACAAATCCTTCGATCAGCGAAGCTGACTACCTGGAGTTCAAGATCAAGTGCGAGAGCAACGCAACCGCGGAATCAAGTCAGTGGGGGAAAGATATGCGGGACTTGAACTTAGGGGTCCACAAACTCGGTCCCGGCGGTTACAGAGTGGCGGAACCTATATGGGACAAGGAGGACGCGGAGCGTGCCGAGCAAGGCCTACCGCCCCTCTTCGATAAATACCGTGACAAGTAGACCAGGAACTATGTCAGGGGCCGGTACAAGATTGACCCGGTAACAAAGGAGCTTACCACGGATCCGAAGACCAAGGCGCTTGAGCTTGTTCTGGTAAGGAATACCCCCCCCCCCGCGTAATTAGCTCCATATGGTTAAATTCTAATTAATGAAGCCAAATTTCTAAATGGTTCACGTTCCTTCCGCAGGACACTGAAAGCAGTAGCGCGGGGTCGTCTAAGAGCTCCCCTTGGGACACCACTTTAAATAGGGCGTTGAACATAATGAAACACAAGGATAAGCTTAGTAAGCCGTCGTCAGCTGGTCGTGTGGCCGGCAAAGGCTTGTCCACGAAATGGTCGGAATACTATACCGCTGGGCGAAAGGAGAGAAAGACCAGCTCGGAAAGCCAGGAGCGCGAGGTTCAAGAACTCAAGGCACAAGTGGCGCGGATTCCGGAGATAGTCGAAGAGCAAGTGCGAGACCAACTGGGAGCGACGATCACCGCCATTGTGCCTACCTTGATTGAGGGGCTGCAGGCGTGGATTGCGGGCGGCCAACAGGGGCCGCCCCCGATTCCCAGCTTCACGGGCAGCAACTCGCACAACGCGCCGGCGGCGCCATTGGTGTCTCCGGCGGAGGCGGCATTGGTGTCTCCGGCGTCGGCGCCGGCATTGGAGCTTAATGCACCCAGGTGTGGGAAGAATACGCCGGCCGGCACCTCGGCAGCAAACGGCCCCTCCGTCACTTGCACGCCCGCCGTTGGCGGTGCCTCGACATTAGCCAAGCTCGACGCCATCACGGTAACTAAGCCTCTCGGCCGATGACTTCATCTCCTTGCCTTTGACTGGGCATCCCTGACGCCCTACATGTTTTCGCAGGGCGCCGCCGACGTTCCATGCACTCTCCTGCACTTCGTGGACGGCGAGTTGATCGATGTCGCCAAGGCCAGAATCGTTCAACCGGGCAGCCGCGTGTTCCATGGTAATCCGATGCCACCCACCGTGTATATGGTTCAACTGGTTCGGGTGCTGCGGGGCTTCGACGACTTGTTACCTTCGTATCGACCCCCTGGGGCCGACGAAAATGATGTGATGACCCTCAGCGCCTGCATAAGCTGGCCCATGCTTTGGCCGAAGAGCCAGATTCGTTTGGGGGCGGGGGACACCACCCCACAGACAACACCGCCAGTCGTGCTGGCGCCAAGCCATGGCAAGACCGCCGCAATGCTACCGCCGTCAGCTGATCCGGACATGCATATGGCACAGGATCCGGACGACGACGACGGTACATTTACCAACGTCGATAAGTACTTCAACGAACATGGGTACGATGACGAATTCTTGGGGCCTCCTTCTCAAGAACCCAACCCTGCAAAAGACGATCGCGATCTAGCTGGTACCGCGGAGAAACCCAATTGCAACAGGCGTCGTCTGGCGTTCAGTTCTCAGGAGACGCCTCCAGCTGCCGCCTTCACCGAGCCTCAGATAGCCGAGGTGCGAAATATTATCAGCCCCAACACACTCAAGAAGGTGGTCTCTGAGCAGAACTCGATCCCATTACAGCAGAAGAAGCAGAAGGGACGGAAAAGAAAGAATAACAAGGGTGCGAGCCAGCCGGCACCGAGTACGATCCGTGCTCAGGACGGGCCACCTTCACCTAAGGATATCTCGAGGAGGGTGCATGTGGCGGGTAGGCCGATGCTACCGACTAATCTGCTCAATGCTGCAACCGGTGCTATGCGGAGTCTGCATGACAGTGTTCTTTCTTTGGAGAAGCGGCGTCTCTCCGAGAATGATGTGGCATACCCGGTTTTCGTGGCCAAGGTGCCAGAGGGCAAGGGCTTTGTCGATAGCGCCATCGGGGTATGATCGTCCTGCGGTTTGATGACATCTTCGCTATGTTTAACCTTCATCCGCTGCACTACACCTTCATTCGGCTATTTTCGCTCAGTATGGAGATGCGGATCATTAGAGACAAGACCCCGGACATCGTGATAGTCAACCCCTTCTACATGCGTGCCAAGATCTTGGGCAGCGCTGGGGACCGGCAAGTCGCGAGTTCATACCTCGAAGGCGTCATTCTGGCGAACCCAGATAAGGATAACTTCCTCGTGCCTTACTTTCCCGAGTAAGTCATCCCCTCACCGCCCCGTAACATATGATTTCTTAGATTTCGATCGTTCTTTTTTTTCTAACATTCCGTGTTTTGTGCAGTGACACACATTGCACACTCATCCTCTTAAGCCCGAACTATTCCATGGCCACTTATTTCGACTCGGACCGTCAGTCGAAGAAAGACTACACAAATATCAAGAAAGTTCTTGATGATGTTCTCCCCGGCTACGCCAAATCTGGAGGCACCTTCAGGAGGCCAATTTTTAGGTACGGCAAGCACGTGTTCACCCACGTAACGACGTTCCCCTGCGTCAAGCAGCCGCCTGGCGGTCAGAAGGATGCCTACTACGCCCTCCATCACATGCGGGCGATCGTACGGGACCATAATCACCTTCTGCTACCAAATAGTCTCAAAGATTGGGCCGCACGCTTGTCGGCAATCCAGGACGCGGACCTCAGACAAGAATTCTTTCGCATCCAGTCGGAGTTTGCGGAAATCATCCATCAAGATGTCCTTCGTACCTCGGGGCAGTTCTACCTCAAATATCAACCGTCCAACAGTGAAATAGAAACAACGCTACAAATGCAGGCTGACAACGACCGCACATTCATGACCATCACGAAAGACGGCGGCTTCATCCACGCTCCGGTCCCTGAGTCGAGTCGAAAGTAGTGATGCTATGTAGTTCTGAAATATCGATTAGCTCATGTTGTAATTAAACTTTAATGAACTTGTATGTCTCTTTGGTTTGGACAGTCGTTCAACTTATATGTAATCGATGCTATTTATTAGTAGGACCATGAATCGTGCTATTAATGTGTTGCTTTTCTCTTCCGATCCTTTTGTTGCATACTTATATATTGCTTATGTATTGTCTGTGAATTGCTACTAACGTTTTGTTTGTCTAGTGCATAGAGATGCCGTCGTATGTCGTGTACAAGGGTAAGGTTCCCGGAGTCTACGACGACTGGGAGGAGTGTCGGAGACAGGTTCACCGTTTCAGCGGTAACAGTTACAAAGGGTACACCACTAGGGCGGAGGCGGAAGCTAGATACGCGCGCTATCTAGCGGGAGAGAGGAGGGAGCGGAGGAGGAACCGGATGAAGACCAGTTTCATCGCGATGATGCTCATCGTGACCGCAGCTCTCTTCTATGTGATGGTAGTTTAGATATCAACTTGTAATGTGAAGACAAACTCGCTACTCGTGGTCTCGAGACTTGTAATGTTCTAACTTTGTTCGGTATTTTGAATTCGGAGACTAATATGATGAATTGTATTCGGAGACTAATCTTCTATTGTATTCGATAAATCTGCTGTTTATATGTTGTGTTGTTTATATTCTGTGTGTAATGTATTTTGTAACCTGTGCAAATATCAGAAAAGCAAAAAAAATCCTAATATTCATAGTAGTGGCGCACCTTGTTGAGCATTAGTGGCACACCAGGGCTAAATACCAGTGGCGCATTATGGGGCATAGTAATGGCGCACTTGGGGGCATACGTGAAGGTAAATATGGCCCCCTAGGAGGCATAGTAATGGCGCACTGTTGGACATAGTAATGGCGCACTGCCAGGTGCGCCACTATTATCTGGTATACTAATGGCGCACCAGGGGTGCGCCATTAGTACTTGTTACTAGTGGCGTGGTGATAGTGGCGCACCTATAGTGCGCCATTAATGGCCAAAATAGGTGTGCCACTAACATGCCTTTTCCTAGTAGTGAGCGTAAGATATGGATCCCTCACAGCATGTATCCACCAGCTGCCCCTGCACCAAGACAATCTCCTGCTGCATCTTGCATGCCTCCTCCACCACCTGGACAGCCAAGACTTCAAGCTGCACCACCCCGAGCTCCTGCTCCCCGTCCCAATAATGGGCTATGCTTCAGGTGTGGTCAACTAGGTCACCGTGCCAGGGACTGCTCTTAGAATCAATACCAGCTTGCACTTCCTCCAACTGGTCGTGGTAACAACCAGCCCCACAACAACAATGCCAGGCCTTATGGTCGTGGTCAGGCCAACCACGTTGATCTGAATGAAGCTCAAGACCAGCCTGCTACTGTGTTGGGTACTCTTCTTGTTAACTCAATACCAGCTTCTGTTTTATTCGATTCAGGAGCATCGCATTCATTCATATCAGAAGATTTTTCATCCATGCATGGCCTTAAGTTCGAAGAAATGAACAATCCGCTAGTGGTACACACCCCTGCGGGCCAATGTCGAACCACCATGGTTAGTCTCAATGTCCCAGTTGAAATTGAAGGGCTGGAATTCCATGTTTCCCCCATTGTTCTGAAGACGTCCAATATCGACCTCATTCTGGGAATGGAATGGTTGAAAACACATACCGCTTCTATCATTTGCGCCACTAAAACCGTCCATCTACTACACCCTTCTAATGAGATAGTGAGCTACCATGCTCATCTTGTTTGGAATGCCAAAGCACGGATTTATTCCTTGGATGCGTGAAAAACACTACTTCGAAGCCTGAAGTATCTGTCCGGTCCGCGTCCTCGGTCGAATTGAACGTCGCACCGTCAGAGGGCTTTCAAAATTCGAAAAAATCTAGTGGTCAAATCCTTCTGAAGATGAAGCCACTTGGGAACTCGAGGAACGTCTTCGAGATGAATACCTCGCTATGTCTCCTTCTACCTCCTAAATCTTGGGACGAGATTTCTTGTAGTGGAGGAGAATTGTAACGCCCGGATAAATAAGCTACAGTAATTCTTTGCTAATGATGCCACGTCATCGCTGTTATTGTTGCAAATCTCGCTTAGATTCAAATTGGTTCAATTTCAAATTTAAATTAGCGCCAAAAATAAAAGTTTTCAAATATCAAAACTAAAATGTGTGAACTATGGCAAATAATTCATAAATATTATTGCTGGAGAAACCATGTTTTTATAAAAGGTTTAAATGCCTTAGAATAATTAAAACAGTGGCATTCATAATTAATTAAATGCCTTTCTAATTTATAAATTTAGGGACAACTTTATTTGGGACTAGAACTAACATTAATTTAGATGTTGGTCTCATATTTTTACAAAACTAAAATATGCTAATAGTAAATTAAAAATAGTAAAGAAAATGAACAGAAAAGAAAAACACAAACAAAAGTAAAAACAAAAACAAAAGTCCCCCTCCCACCTGGGCTAATTGGACCAGCTGGCCGCACTGGCCGAGCCAGGCCGGCCCACCAGCGCCGTGCCTCCCCTCCCTGTTCACAGGGGGGATCGTGGGCATGGCCGATGCCCGCCACGGCACCGATCGACGCCGTGGCGGCCATCCGCCGGCGTACCCCGCCTACAAATAGGGCCGGCGCCCCCTCCCCCGGCGAACCCTAGCCACTTCCCCCCTCTCCCTCGCGCCCCCGTTTCCCGATCTGGACGCCCGGGGCCCCGAGGCCGGCGACTGGAGCCCACGCTCGCCATCGTCGCCCTGTCCCCAACCGCCTCCACGGCGGCTACATCGAGCCCCGACGCTTCCCCGACTCCTCGCGCACGCTTTTGCAATCCTGCAGGGCCCGGTGGCCCCCCTCCTCCGTTTCCCCCTCTGCTTTTCCTCCCGTCTCCGTAGGCCGCTCGCGTCGGATGCGCCCTGGCTTCTGCTGTCACGCGCCCATTGCCCCCTTCGCTACCGATGGCCCCGCTCGCCCGTGCGTGCTGCTGCTTCGCAGTCGACCGCCGCCGTGCCCGGCCCGCTTCCCCGCTACCGCTCCCCTTCTACTGTCGATGCCGCCAGCGCACGTGCCTCATCGCACTCGCCGGAGACTGCCCGTGCCCGCGCGCCTCCTCCCCCGTGCTCACTCCCTGTGCCCACAGCCGCCCGACGCAACCTACGCCTCCTCTGGCCGCGTCCACACCCACCTCCACGCGTGCGCCCGCGAGCCCCAGGCCGCGCCCGCCTGGGCGTGATGCGCTTCCACGCACGCCCGAGTCGTGTCCCTACTCCTCGCTGCTGCCTGCAGCCTCCGCCACTCGCGCGCCCCGACGCTACCTGCTGCTGCCGCTACTGTTGTCTACTGTTACCCGTTGCGGCTTGGTGCTCCTACCACTGCTCGCCTTGTGCCCGACCGCGCTAGTCGCTGGCCACCGTGCCGCCCCGCGCCTCCCCGCAGCTGCATCTGCTACTGCTGTTGCCGCCCCTAGCCTTGTCTCCGGCCGCCGCCCCCACGCTCGCCGTCGTTGCCCGGTGCAGCCTCCCTGCGTCGTCCCCCTAGCTCACCGACCTCGCCACGGCGCCCGGCAGGCTCCCCCGTCGCCGGTGGCCTCGCCCCGCACCTGGGCGTAGCGCCCCTCGGGCACGGGCGCCCGCGCCCAATAACCCGCCCCGGCTGGCCCCTGTGCCACTGACCAAAGGGCCCCATGCCCCTACTTAGATAAAAAAGAAATGTAAAAATATATATTAATAAAAACAATTAATTAATTAGTTAAACGCTTAATTAACTTAATTAATTAATCTTAATTAAACTAATGAACTAGATTAGTTAATTTAAAAAGTAGTTAGATAAATGTGTGCATGACAGAGGGACCCCACCCCCTATTGACCAGTCAAATGTTGACTGGTCAACTGGGACCCCCTAGCCCACCTGTCAGCCACTGGGTACAGTTCTGTGTACCCTGTGCTGGGTGCATCTAGCATTTCAGCATTTATTTTCGAATTATTAATAATTTCAGAATATCGCTAAAACTTTAGAAAATCATAGAAAATAATTCGTAACTCGGATGAAAAAGTTTTATACATGAAAGTTGCTCAGAAAAATATGACGATTCGGAATACGCTCTCCGTTCATCCATCACGTGCCCCTAGCATAGCGAACATCGAACTTTCCCCTCCGGTTCGTCTGTCCGGAAATGCCTAGCTCCGGGAAAACTTTTCGGATGTTATCCCCCTTCGCCGGTATCATGTAGCACCGCGTTAGAACACCCCTAGTACTGGGTGTTACCCCCGTCATGCATCTGTGTTGCATATGTTTGCATTATATTTAATGTTTCTTCCCCCTCTTCTCTCCGGTAGACCCCGAGACCGCTGCTGATGCCCCTGTGATTGACTACGTCGACGACGAACCTTCTTCCCTTTCAGCGGAGCTTCCAGGCAAGCCCCCCCCTTTGATGATCCCGATATCGCCCATTCCATTATCTCACGCTTGCATTAGATTTTGCTACTGTAATTGATTGCTCCTATTCTGATGCATAGCCTGCTTTTGTACCTGCTGTTGTACCTTACCTGCTTATCTTAAACTGCTTGGTATAGGTTGGATAGTGATCCATCAGTGACCCCCACCTTGTCCTTGTTGCCCCTGCTTCATCATCGATGACTCGATCAACGTGACCAACGACCAGAGCTCGACACCTCACATCACATCACGCCCCTTTTTGTTGCTCGACTCTGCAGAGCTACCATTGAGTGCCAAGGGTGGAACCTCATAGATCACTCCTGATGCGATCTCTGTAGTGTAGCTATTCGATTGTGGTCAACGAGGGTGGTTCCTCCTTCACCATTCCCGATACGACTCTGTCGTGCAACCCCTCAAGTGTGAACCTCGAGGGTGGTTCCTCTTACATTCACCTTGATGATTACATCGAGTGGAATCCACCGGGGGTGATTCCTCGGGTTTTCTCCTTGATGTCTGCACAAACAGTTACCTTGACTTTACTTGAGACCATTGTGAAAGCCGGGCAGGCCCGGAGAGCACCCGTGCGATGTGACGGTGGCGGCTGGCTGTTTAGCGGTATCACCCAGGAGGGGTGATAGCTCTGGACTTGTCCCGACAGCCGTCACTACTTTAATTGTTAATGCACAGGTTTGCGTATTTGTTCAGAATTGGCCGTTGGCCTTTACGCACTAACCACCACGCGAGAATAGTTATGGGCCTCGACGTCGCAGTATCAGCCAAAGCTTTGTCTGACGTCCAGTTCAGCATTGTGGCTGGGTCAGATCGTGCCATCCACTTCACATGTGGTGCTGGTATCCCCTTGCGCACAACGATCCGGAGTGCAACGGGCGATGGGCCTAGACCCCGGAGTGCTTAGGATGTAGATCGGCGGGGACCTCTCTCCTGAGCCTAGGTAGGGCTACGACGTGTTGATCTTCCGAGGCCGGGCATTGACCCAGAAAAGTGTGTCCGGCCAAACTGATCGAGCGTGTTGGGTAACGTGGTGCACCCCTGCAGGGAAGATTATCTATTAATAGCCGTGTCCAAGGTAATGGACGTTCAGACTTGTATCCTGATCTTATACAACTAGAATGGATACTTGAGACATGTGATGGCTATGTGTCCCTGCCATTTGATACCAATGCACTTAGAATCATTATAACTGTGCAACTTTTGAGCTCTCCCAGACCATCAGCATTAATAGCCATCCGATCGTCACAGTGTACCATTTTCGGCCGTTGGATTGGCCGGGAATCGCATCCACGCTCGCCTTGTTCACTACATTTGAGTGCTAACCATCCCGGGCCGCTGCTCCAGTGACTTTTTTGGGCCTCTGTTTGACGCCCCCGATTCAATCGTACACTAATCATACACGCAAATGTGTACGATCAAGATCGAGGACTCACGGGAAGATATCACAACACAACTCTAGACACAAATTAAAATAAAACAAGCTTTATATTACAAGCCAGGGGCTTCGAAGGATCGAATACATAAGCTCGAAAACACAAGAGTCAGCGGAAGCAATAATATCTGAGTACAAACATAAGTTAAACAAGATTGCCTTAAGAAGGCTAGCACAAAAGTAGCAACGATCAAAAAGGCAAGGCCTCCTGCCTGGGACCTCCTAACTACTCCTCGAAGCCGAACTCCACGTAGAATCATCCTCGGGATCTCTAGCTCCTGGACTCCAGCATCTGGTTGCGACAACCAGGTATAGAAAGGGAAAAGGGGGAGAAAAGCAACCGTGAGTACTCATCCAAAGTACTCGCAAGCAAGGAGCTACACTACATATGCATGGGTATATGTGTAAAGGGCCATATCGGTGGACTGAACTGCAGAATGCCAGAATAAGAGGGGGATAGCTAATCCTGTCGAAGACTACGCTTCAGACCACCTCCATCTTGCAGCATGTAGAAGAGAGTAGATGGTAAGTTCACCAAGTAGCATCGCATAGCATAACCCTACCCGGCGATCCCCTCCTTGTCGCCCTGTTAGAGAGCGATCACCGGGTTGTATCTGGCACTTGGAAGGGTGTGTTTTATTAAGTATCCGGTTCTAGTTGTCATAAGGTCAAGGTACAACTCCGGGTCGTCCTTTTACCGAGGGACACGGCTATTCGAATAGATAAACTTCCCTGCGGGGGTGCACCACATAACCCAACACGCTCGATCCCATTTGGCCGGACACACTTTTCTGGGTCATGCCCGGCCGCGGAAGATCAACACGTCGCAGCCCCACCTAGGCACAACAGAGAGGTCAGCACGCCGGTCTAAATCCTATGCGCGCAGGGGTCTGGGCCCATCGCCCATTGCACACCTGCACGTTGCGTACGCGGCCGGAAGCAGACCTAGCCCCCTTAATACAAGTGCGAGCTTACGGTTCAATGCGACGCGCGCCGCTCGGTCGCTGACGTCACGAAGGCTTCGGCTGATACCACGACGTCGAGTGCCCATAACTGTTCCTGCGTAGTTGGTTAGTGCGTATAGACCAAATGGCCAGACTCAGATCAAATACCAAGAACTCGTTAAGCGTGTTATTTATAATTATCCGTGGACGCCGACCAGGGCCAGGCCCACCCCTCTCCTAGGTGGTCTCAACCTGCCCTATCGCTCCGCCACAAAGTAACAGTCGGGGGCCGTCAGGAACCCAGGCCCACCTTTACCGGGATGGAGCCACCTGTCCTTTCAGCCCCCTCATCAGAATCACTTGCGGGTACTCAACGAGCTGACCCGACTTTAGTCACCACATGCGTCATGTATATAAAGTATATAGTATTTACCCGTGATCACCTCCCGAAGTGATCACGGCCCAGTAGTATAGCATGGCAGACGGACAAGAGTGTAGGGCCACTGATGGAACACTAGCATCCTATACTAAGCAGTAGGATAGCAGGTAAGGGTAACAACTGTAGCAACAATGACAGGCTATGCATCAGGATAGGATTAACGGAAAGCAGTAACATGCTACACTACTCTAATGCAAGCAGTATAGAGAAGAATAGGCGATATCTGGTGATCAAGGGGGGGGGCTTGCCTGGAAGCTCTGTTGTACAGGGAGAAGGGTCGTCGGTAACGTAGTCGTACTCGGTGGCATCAGCGCCGGTCTCGGGGTCTACCGGAGAAGAAGAGGGGGAGGAAACAGTAAATACGGAGCAAACAATGCATCACAAAACATAACGAGGCAATACACGGTGCTAGGTAAGCCCTAATGCGGTAGTAAGTGATACCGGCGAAGGGGGAAACATCCGGGAAAATATTCCCGGTGTTTCGCGTTTTCGGACAGATGAACCGGAGGGGGAAAGTTGCGTGTTTGCTATGCTAGGGATGTGTGGCGGACGAACGGGCTGCGCATCCGTATTCGTCTCGTCGTTCTGAGCAACTTTCATGTACAAAGTTTTCCCATAGGAGCTACGGTTTATTTCATATTAATTTTTAAAGATTTTACTCAATTCATAAATTATTATTATTGATTTAATTCGAAAATGGTATTACTGCCTCAGCATGATGTCAGCATGACATCATCAGTCAACAGAGGTGTTGACTAGGTCAAGCTGACGTGTGGGTCCCGCATGTCATTGACTGCAACTAACTAACCAGGTTAATTAGTTTAGTTAACAGATTAGTTAAGTTAACTAACGGTAGTTAACTAGGTTAATTAAACATAATTAATTGAGTTAATTAATCAATTATTGAATATTATTTTTATTATTATTTTAACTCTTTTTTTAATAACGTTCTGGGGTGGGGCCCCCTTGTCATAGGGCCAGTGGGCCTTAGCAGGCACGGTGCTAACGGGCGCGGTTGCTGGGGCGGAGCCCCGTGAGCGTGCGGGCGCGTGGGCACCGATGGGGCTGGTCCCGGGTGAGGCCAGCAGGTGGCCGGTGGAGGCCGCGAGGCGCGTGCGACCAACGGCCAGCGGCGACGCCAGGAGAGGGGCGAGGCCATGGCCGAGGTGGCCGGAGCAAGGGGCGCGGTGGCCGGGCGGGACGGACCCGAGCGACGGCCAACGAGGGGGGCCGCGGCCGCGGCGAGGCCAGCCGCCAGTGGCCGGAGTGGAAGGGACTGGAGGAGCACCAGGCGGCGCCGGAGCGGGCGTGAGGTGAGTGTTGGAAATATGCCCTAGAGGCAATAATAAATGGTTATTATTATATTTCTTTGTTCATGATAATCGTCTATTGTTCATGCTATAATTGTATTGTCCGGAAATCGTAATACATGTGTGAATGCATAGACCGCCACGTGTCCCTAGTAAGCCTCTAGTTGACTAGCTCCTTGATCAATAGATAGTCATGGTTTCCTGACTATGGACATTGGATGTCATTGATAACGGGATCACATCATTAGGAGAATGATGTGATGGACAAGACCCAATCCTAAGCATAGCATAAAAGATCGTGTAGTTTCGTTTGCTAGAGCTTTTCCAATGTCAAGTATCTTTTCCTTAGACCATGAGATCGTGCAACTCCCGGATACCGTAGGAGTGCTTTGGGTGTGCCAAACATCACAACGTAACTGGGTGACTATAAAGGTGCACTACGGGTATCTCCGAAAGTGTCTGTTGGGTTGGCACGGATCGAGACTGGGATTTGTCACTCCGTGTGACGGAGAGGTATCTCTGGGCCCACTCGGTAATGCATCATCATAATGAGCTCAATGTGACTAAGGCGTTAGTCACGGGATCATGCATTGCGGTACGAGTAAAGAGACTTGCCGGTAACGAGATTGAACAAGGTATTGGGATACCGACGATCGAATCTCGGGCAAGTAACATACCGATTGACAAAGGGAATTGCATACGGGATTGATTGAATCCTCGACACCGTGGTTCATCCGCTGAGATCATCGTGGAACATGTGGGAGCCAACATGGGTATCCAGATCCCGCTGTTGGTTATTGACCGGAGAGGCGTCTCGGTCATGTCTGCATGTCTCCCGAACCCGTAGGGTCTACACACTTAAGGTTCGGTGACGCTAGGGTTGTAGAGATAAGTGTATGCGGAAACCCGAAAGTTGTTCGGAGTCCCGGATGAGATCCTGGACGTCACGAGAGGTTCCGGAATGGTCCGGAGGTGAAGAATTATATATAGGAAGTCAAGTTTCGGCCACCGGGAAAGTTTCGGGGGTTACCGGTATTGTACTGGGACCACCGGAAGGGTCCCGGGGGTCCACTGGGTGGGGCCACCTATCCCGGAGGTCCCCGTGGGCTGAAGTGGGAAGGGAACCAGCCCCTAGTGGGCTGGGCGCCCCTCATGGGCCTCCCCCCTGCGCCTAGGGTTGCAAACCCTAGGGTGGGGGGCTTCCCACTTGCCTTGGGGGCAAGGCACCCCCCTTGGCCGCCGCCCCTTGCCCTAGATGGGTTGTGGCCAGCGCCCCCCCCTCCCAGGGGGCCTATATAAAGGGGGGGAGGGAGGGCAGCAACATCACAGCCTTGGGCGCCTCCCTCCTCCCCTGCTACACCTCTCCCTCTCGCAAAAGCTCGGCGAAGCCCTGCCGAGACCCGCTACATCCACCACCACGCCGTCGTGCTGCTGGATCTCCATCAACCTCTCCTTCCCCCTTGCTGGATCAAGAAGGAGGAGACGTCGCTGCATCGTGCGTGTGTTGAACGCGGAGGTGCCGTCCGTTCGGCACTCGGTCATCGGTGATTTGGATCACGGCGAGTACGACTCCGTCATCCACGTTCATTGGAACGCTTCCACTCGCAATCTACAAGGGTATGTAGATGCACTCTTTTCCCCTCGTTGCTAGTATACTCCATAGATGCATCTTGGTGAGCGTAGGAAAATTTTAAATTATGCTACGATTCCCAACAGTGAGCGCGTGCTGCCCAGAGCGTGAGCTCCGGCACGCGGGCGCGTGTGTGCGCGGTGGCGCACCGCGGGAGGCGCGGACGGCACGGGGACAGGGGAAGGAGGAGGGTGGAGGCCGTGGCCTCACCGGGATTTGTAGGGACGGGGCAGCGGGGGGCGAGGAGGTCGTCGGGGACGACACGGACGGAGTGGAGGCAGGCCGGCGGGGAGGAGGAAGCAGGCCGGCGAGGGAGCTCCGGCGAGGTCCTCGGGCGGCGGCGTCGGGGTGGCAATGAGGCGTGGCCACGGCTTCACGTGGTGTCGCGCGAGGGAGAGAGGGCGAGGAGGCAACGGCGACGGCAGGCGACGGCAATCCGGGGCGGTGGCGTCGACGGGATCGGGGCATGGGGTGCTCGGCGACGATGGAGAACGAGAGAGAGTGGGGGGTCGTGCGGGGCGACGGGGATGGGCGTCATGGGTTCGTTCCCCCGATCCAGATCTGGATCGGGGAGGGGGAAAGAACGGCGTGGGGGTGAGTGGGAGCGAGTGGGGTGTGGGTGGTAGCGGTTTAGGGTTCGGCCGGGGCTGGGGGGGTTAGTAGAGGGCAGCTGGGCCAGCCTGGTTGGCCCAATGAACAGTTGGGCCGAAGCCCAGCGAGGGGGGGGGTGTTGTGCCCCTTTTTCTTTTATTTGTTTTTTCTTTTCTTTTTCTTATTTTCTTTTTTCCTTTTTTTGTAGTTTCTTTTATTTTTAGTTTTACAAAAATTACCACTAGTGCCTAAATTTGTATTTATCAACAAACTACTGTGAGATTAATTCTTAACCCATAATAAAATAGTTTTAGCATTTTATAAATTCAATAGGCATTTGTTTAATTGTTTTCACTATTGTTTTAATTGTTTTAGAGCCTTTAAACATTTTATCAAAGCTTGGTTTCTCCACCATAATTACTTACGATTTATTTGACACAACCCGAACATTTTAGTTTTGATATTTGAAAATTTTACTGTTTGCCTATATTTTAAATTTAAATTTGAATCGTTTTTGAACTAACTCGAGTTTATCAACAGTAACCGAGGTGACGTGGCACCATTAGCAGAGGTTTACTGTAGCTTGATTATCCGGGCGTCACACTCTGTCATTAGATTGGGCTTAATGGGCTTCTACCAGCCTCCCACCCGTGCAGCCAAAGGGAAAAAACGACTCTCGCAACCCTCGTTTTGTTCACAACTCACAAGGTCGCAACCTTCCCTCATTCGCGTGGCGGCTCCTATGTCCTCGCAACCATGCTGGGCTCCGATCGATGCGGGAGCGACGACTACCATGGCCACCACGCTGGGTTCTGACTTCCGACCGACGCCACGAAGGGCCTTGCCGGGCGACGGGACGATGCAGTAACGGCGAACAACAGTATGTCGATTCGCCAGCGATTGCCGAAATTTGAGATGGGCTCTAGGCCCATATAGCAATTTCTGAAAAATCTCTAAGGGCCCATGTGGGTTATATGGCACTAGGTGTAGTGGGAAGTTTAGTCCCACCCCGGAAGTGGAAGAGGAGTTGGACCTTCTTATAAGGGTTTCTCTTCTACATGCTATTGGAGCTCGAGAAGAGAAGAGGCCCTCGCGCACTCCTCCTCCGCCGCCCACCTCGCCACGCCGCTAACACCTACGCGCTTATTTTTGCCAGTCACTAACGGAGAGTTCTCTGACAGCTGGGCCACAATCTGAGACGTCGGATCGTGGGCTGTCACGGACTCGGACGTGGGTCGAGCCTGAAGGAAATATGCCCTAGAGGCAATAATAAAGTTATTATTTATTTCCTTATATCATGATAAATGTTTATTATTCATGCTAGAATTGTATTAACCGGAAACATAATACATGTGTGAATACATAGACAAACAGAGTGTCACTAGTATGCCTCTACTTGACTAGCTCGTTGATCAAAGATGGTTATGTTTCCTAGCCATAGACATGAGTTGTCATTTGATTAACGGGATCACATCATTAGGAGAATGATGTGATTGACTTGACCCATTTCGTTAGCTTAGCACTCGATCGTTTAGTATGTTGCTATTGCTTTCTTCATGACTTATACATGTTCCTATGACTATGAGATTATGCAACTCCCGTTTACCGGAGGAACACTTTGTGTGCTACCAAACGTCACAACGTAACCGGGTGATTATAAAGGTGCTCTACAGGTGTCTCCAAAGGTACTTGTTGGGTTGGCGTATTTCGAGATTAGGATTTGTCACTACGATTGTCGGAGAGGTATCTCTGGGCCCACTCAGTAATACACATCACTATAAGCCTTGCAAGCATTGTGACTAATGAGTTAGTTGTGGGGTGATGTATTACGGAACGAGTAAAGAGACTTGCCGGTAACGAGATTGAACTAGGTATCGAGATACCGACGATCGAATCTCGGGCAAGTAACATACCGATGACAAAGGGAACAACGTATGTTGTTATGCGGTCTGACCGATAAAGATCTTCGTAGAATATGTGGGAACCAATATGAGCATCCAGGTTCCGCTATTGGTTATTGACCGGAGAGGTGTCTCGGTCATGTCTACATAGTTCTCGAACCCGTAGGGTCCGCACGCTTAACATTACGATGACAGTTATATTATGAGTTTATATGTTTTGATGTACCGAAGGTTGTTTGGAGTCCCGGATGTGATCACGGACATGACGAGGAGTCTCGAAATGGTCGAGACATAAATATTGATATATTGGAAGCCTATGTTTGGACATCGGAAGTGTTCCGGGTGAAATCGGGATTTTTCCGGAGTACCGGGAGGTTACCGGAACCCCCCGGTAACTTAATGGGCCTTAGTGGGCCTAGGTGGAAGAGAGGAGAGGAGGCCAGGGCAGGGTCGCGCGCCCCTCCCCCCCAGTCCGAATAGGACAAGGAGAGGGGGGCGGCGCCCCCCCTTCCTTCCTCCCCTCCACCTCTTCCCCCTTTCTCTCCTAGTCCAACATGGAAAAGGGGGGAGTCCTACACCCGGTAGGAGTAGGACTCCTCCTGGCACGCCTCTCCTCTAGGCCGGCCGAACCCCCCCTTGCTCCTTTATATACGGGGGCAGGGGGCACCTCTAGACACACAATTGATCATTGATCTCTTAGCCGTGTGCGGTGCCCCCCTCCACCATATTACACCTCGATAATATCATAGCGGTGCTTAGGCGAAGCCCTGCGTCGGTAGAACATCAACATTGTCACCACGCCGTCGTGCTGACGAAACTCTCCCTCAACACTCGGCTGGATCGGAGTTCGAGGGACGTCATCGAGCTGAACGTGTGCTGAACTCGGAGGTGCCATGCGTTCGGTACTTGATCGGTCGGATCATGAAGACGTACGACTACATCAACCGCGTTGTGTTAAACGCTTCCGCTATCGGTCTACGAGGGTACGTGGACAACACTCTCCCCTCTTGTTGCTATGCATCACCATGATCTTGCGTGTGCGTAGAATTTTTTTTGAAATTACTACGTTCCCCAACAGAGCCCACATCTATATAAGTGTGCGGTGTCTCCTAACCCTAGCCGCCACGAACAGATCACATCTGCTCCACGCGCACGCCCACCGTCGTTCCCTTGCTGCTGCTGCCGCCGGTGACTCCATCCCGTCCGCCACGTACATGGTCGACGGGAGAGCAGGTCTCCGAAACCACGCCCTTTTGGTTCATGTACGGGATGAGGGGCGAATAGGTTTTTGGGCAGCGATTACGCGACTGCTCACTTCCGATCGTCTACTTCCTCTACGTCCGCGTCGCCTTCATCATCACCATGTCCAC
Source organism: Triticum aestivum (assembly GCF_018294505.1). Lineage (NCBI taxonomy): Eukaryota > Viridiplantae > Streptophyta > Magnoliopsida > Poales > Poaceae > Triticum > Triticum aestivum. The sequence continues at coordinate 78,543,765 of NC_057808.1, read as the reverse complement.
CGATGCCGAACGTGCCGCCGCCGAGAAAGCTGAAGCTGACAAGAAGGCCGCCGAGGACGCCGCTGCTGCCACCAAAGCCGCGGCCTCTGCATGGCCTACTGGAGGGTATAACTCGTTTATCCCGCTCCTACTGTTTTGTGTTTTAGCCATGCTAGCGTTATGCGTAGATCTTTTTGCAGTTAGCGTAATATGTGCTAGTTTGACTGAATATCAGTATGCGTTTATATGTGTCAATGCCATGCTAGTGATTTACTCGTGGATTAATTTAATCGAGAAATTGCCTATTTACTCAACAATCCAAAAACCTATTATGTGTAGGAATTTTTCGGCAAGTGGCTTTGCCGCTGCACTAAAACCGGATAAGTTTACCGGTACATACTTTAAGCGTTAGCAGACTAAGACCACGTTATGGCTCACGGCTATGAACGTGTTCTGGGTCACCGGTGTCTCCACGGGAACGATTGCTCCTGAACAGGAGAATGCGTTCAAGGAGGCTACCGTTGTGTTTCTCGGAGCAGTTCTTAGCGTGATCGGAGATAAACTGGTCGACGCATATTTACATGTGCATGTCGCCAAGGACTTGTGGGAGGCGCTCGAATCTAAGTTCGGGGCAGCCGATGCCGGAAGCGAGATGTATATTATAGAGCAGTTCCATGATTACAAGATGGTTGAAAACCGTCCTGTATTGGAGCAGGCTCATGAGATAATATGCATTGTTAAGGAGCTTGAACTTCTTAAGTGCGAGTTACCGGGCAAGTTTGTCGCGGGCTGCATAATCGCTAAGCTCCCTAATTCCTGGAGGAACTTTGCCACCACTCTGAAACATCAGAGGCGTGAATTCTCTGTGGAGGATGTCATTGGCCATCTGAGTGTTGAGCAGAATTCAAGGGCAAAGGACTCGCACGGAAAAGGGGCTGAAGGGACTTCTGTCGCCAACATGTTGAACCAGAAGAACTTCAACTCCCACAAGCCCAAGGGAAAGAACGGTGTCCAAAAATACTGACTTTAAGAAGAAGGGTAAGAAGACCTTCAAGAAGAACAAGAAGGACGAGGGCTGCTTTACTTGTGGTTCAGTTGAACATTGGGCCAACAAGTGCCCAAACAAGTACAAGAAGTCAGGACAGGACTCCAAGTCCGTCAACATGATTGTGGACAACAATGAGAATGGTGCACCTGGGTACGGTAATTTATTTACTGCTTTTTCAGTGTTTCAGCCCACCGATTGGTGGGTGGACACAGGTGCAGGTGTACATGTGTGTGCTGACATGTCATTGTTCACTTCTTACCAGGTCACAGGCCATGGGTCCATATTGATGGGGAATGGCGCGAGTGCTTCTATTCATGGTGTTGGCACGGTCGATCTGAAGTTTACTTCGGGAGGGATCGTGCAGCTGAAGAACGTGCAGCATGTCCCTGCCATCAAGAAGAACCTCGTTAGTGGCTCCCTTCTATGTAGAGAAGGGTTTAAGTTGGTTTTCGAGTCTAATAAATTAGTTGTTACGAAATATGGACTCTTTGTTGGAAAAGGTTATGAGAGCGGAGGGATGTTCCGCCTTTCCCTTGCAGATTTTTGTAATAAAGTCGTGAACCATGTTCATTCGAATGTTAATGAATCTGAAGTTTGGCATTCACGTCTTTGTCACATTAGTTTCGGTGTTATGACGCGGCTAGCCAAGTTGGATTTAATCCCGAGTTTTACTTTAGCCAAAGGTTCTAAGTGCCTTTCATGTGTGCAAGCTAACAACCTCGGAAGCCTCACAAGCCCGCGGAGGAGAGACACTTGGCACCATTAGAACTCATACATTCTGATCTTTGTGAGATGAATGGTGTGTTGACTAAAGGTGGAAAGAAATACTTCATGACATTGATAGATGATTCCACTAGATATTGCTATGTGTATCTGTTAAATACTAAAGATGAGGCTCTACACTACTTTAAAATCTATAAGGCAGAAGTTGAGAATCAACTTGAAAAGAAAATTAAACGAGTTCGGTCAGATCGTGGTGGAGAGTACTTCTCGAGTGAGTTTGATTCCTTCTGTGCGGAACACGGCATTATTCATGAGAGGATGCCTCCCTATTCACCCCAGTCAAACGGGGTTGCCGAGCGGAAAAACCGTACTCTAACTGATTTGGTTAACGCCATGTTAGATACATCGGGTTTATCCAAGGCATGGTGGGGGAGGCTATATTGACGGCATGTCATGTCCTGAATAAAGTTCCGAGAAAGGATAATGAGATCACTCCCTATGAGAAATGGGCAAAGAGAAGGACAACACTCTCGTACTTGCGCACTTGGGGCTATCTGGCGAAAGTCAATGTGTCGATCCCCAAAAAGCGTAAGCTTGGACCCAAGACTGTGGACTGCGTTAATTTGGGCTACGCTAAGAACAACGTTGGCTATAGATTTCTAGTAGTGAAATCTGAGGTACCTGACCAGAAGGTCGATACAATTATGGAGTCTAAGGATGCTACATTCTTCGAGGATATTTTTCCTATGAGAGATATGCAAAGCACTTCTAGACAGGAATCTGAGGAGACTCCTGAACCTGCCATCCCTATGGAATATTATGAACAAACACATGATGAAAATCCTGAGGAGGATGACGAGGAAAACCTTGGTAGGGGCAAGAGACAAAGGACTGCAAAGACCTTTGGTGATGATTTCTTCGTGTACCTCGTGGATGATACTCCCACTTATTTCAGAAGCGTATGCCTCTCCAGAAGCTGACTACTGGAAGGATGCGGTCTGTAACAAGATGGATTCCATCATGGCTAACGGGACATGGGAGATCACTGAACGTCCCTATGGTTGCAAACCATTAGGATGTAAGTGGATGTTCAAGAAGAAGCTTAGGCCCGATGGTACGATTGAAAAGCAAGGCTAGGCTTGTGGCCAAGGGCTATGACCAGAAAGAAGAGGAAGATTTCTTCGACACTTATTCACCTGTGGCTAGACTGACCTTGTGGCCAAGGGCTATGACCAGAAAGAAGAGGAAGATTTCTTCGACACTTATTCACCTGTGGCTAGACTAACCACCATTCGAGTATTACTCTCGTTGGCAGCCTCGCATGGTCTTCTCGTCCACCAGATGGATGTTAAGACGGCTTTTCTGAATGGAGAGCTAAACAAGGAAATCTACATGCAACAGCCAAATGGCTTTGTGATAGATGGTCAGGAAAGAAAGGTGTGTAGGTTGCTGAAATCTTTATATGGCCTGAAGCAAGCACCTAAGCAATGGCATGATAAGTTTAATACAACTCTGACACCTGTTGGTTTCGTTGTTAATGAGGCTGACAAATGTGTATAATATCGCCATGGTGGGGGCGAAGGAGTTATACTGTGCTTGTATGTTGATGACATACTGATATTCGGAACCAACCTCAAAGTCATTGAGGAGGTCAAGTCGTTTCTGTCTCAGAACTTTGAGATGAAAGACCTTGGTGTGGCTGATGTTATCTTGAACATCAAGCTACTGAGAGATAATGAGGGTGGGATTACACTTCTGCAATCCCACTATGTTGAGAAGGTGTTGAGTCGTTTTGGATATTCGGATTGCACACCATCTCAAACACCATATGATCCTAGCGTGTTGATTCGAAAGTCCAAAGGCACGGCTATAGATCAGTTGAGATACTCTCAAATCATTGGTTCACTGATGTACCTAGCGAGCGCAACGAGGCCCGACATCGCGTTTGCTGTGAGCAAACTGAGCCAGTTTGTTTCCAAACCGGGTGATGTACATTGGCATGCTGTTGAACGAGTTATGCGCTATCTGAAAGGTACTATGAACTATGGACTTCACTATACCGGAGACCCGTCGGTACTTGAAGGGTATAGTGATGCAAATTGGATCTCTGATGCTGATGAGATGAAGGCCACAACTGGGTATATGTTTACTCTTGGAGGTGGCGCTGTTTCCTGGAAGTCTTGCAAGCAAACGATCTTAACGAGATCGACAATGGAAGCAGAATTAACGGCATTAGACACATCTGGTGTTGAAGCGAGATGGCTTCGAGATCTTTTGATGGACTTGCCATTGGCTGATAAACCGGTTCCGGCTATCCTTTTGAACTGTGACAATCAGACTGTCATCACCAAGGTGAAGAGTTCAAAGGACAACATGAAGTCCACCAAACACATAAGAATGAGATTAAAAGCTGTCAGAAAATTAAGAAACTCCGGAGTGATAGCGTTGGACTATGTCCATACGGCTAAGAATCTGGCAGATCCCTTTACGAAAGGGCTATCACGTGTTGTGATAGATAATGCATCGAGGGAGATGGGTATGAGACCCACATGAGTTGCCATGATAGTAACCCAACCAATGTGATCGGAGATCCCGTGAATTAGGACCTGGGAAAACAAGCTAGTGGTGAACTGAGGAGAGTAACTATACTAACCCACTCCGTTGGAGATGCAATACTCTCGATACTTTATGGTAGGATGACTACTGTCTTAATGTGTTCCGAAGCTTATATAAGCAAGATGCTATCCTACAGAGCGATCTTTGGAGGAACACACCTATATGAGCCCGACTGCTGGTCACAGTCTATGAGATTGGGGTGATCTCTAGTAAGCTCATGAATAGGCCAGGAGTGTGACTTATATGCTCCACCCGAGGGGTCAGCCTTCGGCAGCCCAGTACTAGTGAGACATGTGGTGAAACTTCTTTACGCCAAACTGACAATTCAAGGCATAGTCCATTGTTCAGTTGTGAAGGAGTGTAGCTACTTGCTCTAGGTGAAGCTCAACCTTAACAGGTCTTCACTGAAACACTGGTATATCAAAACAGTAATTGGAACAGAGGACACAATGGGCCCTCGAGATCTGGTGGGGGATTGCTGAAATTTGAGATGGGCTCTAGGCCCATATAGCAATTTCTGAAAAATCTCTAAGGGCCCATGTGGGTTATATGGCACTAGGTGTAGTGGGAAGTTTAGTCCCACCCCGGAAGTGGAAGAGGAGTTGGACCTCCTTATAAGGGTTTCTCTTCTACATGCTATTGGAGCTTGAGAAGAGAAGAGGCCCTCGCGCACTCCTCCTCCGCCGCCTGCCTCGTCACGACGCGCCGCGGGTTGCGAGATTGAGCCGAGCCGAGCTCACACCTACGCGCTTATTTTTGCCAGTCACTAACGGAGAGTTCTCTGACAGCTGGGCCACGATCTGAGACGTCGGATCGTGGGCTGTCACGGACTCGGACGTGGGTTAAGCCCACGTCTATATAAGTGTGCGGTGTCTCCTAACCCTAGCCGCCACGAACAGATCACATCTGCTCCACGCGCACGCCCACCGTCGTTCCCTTGCTGCTGCTGCCGCCGGTGACTCCATCCCGTCCGCCGCGTACACGGTCGACGGGAGAGCAGGTCTCCAAAACCACGCCCTTTTGGTTCCTGTACGGGGTGAGGGGCGAATAGGTTTTTGGACAGCGATTACGCGACTGCTCACTTCCGATCGTCTACTTCCTCTACGTCCGCGTCGCCTTCATCATCACCATGTCCACCGACGCCGAACGTGCCGCCGCCGAGAAATCTGAAGCTGACAAGAAGGCCGCCGAGGACGCCGCTGCTGCCACCAAAGCCGCGGCCTCTGCATGGCCTACTGGAGGGTATAACTCGTTTATCCCGCTCCTACTGTTTTCTGTTTTAGCCATGCTAGCGTTATACGTAGATTTTTCTGCAATTAGCGTAGTATGTGCTAGTTTGACTGAATATCAGTATGCGTTTATATGTGTCAATGTCATGCTAGTGATTTACTCGTGGATTAATTTAATCGAGAAATTGCCTATTTACTCAACAGCGATTGATTGATTGATTGGTTAATGGCCATTAAAAGCAGGTCAGTTTCGTTTGCCCATTCATATTTTTCTTTAAGTCACGAGCACCCATATAATCCCAACCTGCCCGCTGCTCCTTCCCAAAACCATTATGCGACAGCGATTTACCCCATCCCCCAATTCTTCATTCATATTCAGAATTTGTTTAATTGATGTTGTTCTTTCTGTTCACAAACAGCGCATGTTCGTTCTGCTAGGTTAGCTCATTATGCTGGATTAAACGGTTTAGGCATTACCCATTTGGAATGTGATGCGCTGATTTTAAATTCAATATTTTTGTCCGAATTGTTGCTATAATAGTTTAGAGACATCTACAGATTAACCCTTGCTGCTCGTAATTATTCTTTGACCAAGTGCACAGTGCACTTCTGGTAATAATCTGAGTTTTTGCAATCTGCTGCAATGTTATCCCTTTTACGGATGTGTTCTTGGCTAATAATTCAAAATGATTGTAGGTTCTCTAGAAGGATGGATTTCTTTCTTTCTTGCAGCTGAATCTGCCAATATCCAGTGGTCGACGGACAGGTTAGTATTAGTATGCTCCTATGCTGTCAGGCCTCATTTAACTTGTGCCCCATCTTACTATCTATGCGTATTATATTTACTTTTCTATTCGTACAATATGATGCCACTCTCTAAGATTGATTCAAATAATTGCAGTATCGCCTGTTGTTCTTGCCCTATGTAGCAGGTTAGTTAGCAAGTTAAAAATGAACAAACGAAATAGGAATATTCTTCAAGGTATTGATGCCTCCGCATCACATTCTAGATATGAACTTGTGCTTATTAGATCACTTTCACAAAACTTCTGCTGGAGCAGAATAAGCCAAACCAGTGAAGCCGAAGTTCAGTCGATTGATCCAGACAACCTGCTGTAATTTTGGGGTGCAAAGAATAGCATCGATAAAAAAATCTGTAACTCAATGCAGAATTGGGGAAAGAGTGTAGGTAG